>NC_022027.1:57133512-57154008 GCF_000317375.1 Microtus ochrogaster | reverse complement strand
CTTCCTTCCTCCCTCCCTCCCTCCCTCCCTCCCTTCCTTCCTCTCCCCTTCTTTCTATTTTTTAAAACAATCTTTTTTTTTAAATTTTACAATAGTAATCCTTCCCCTCCCCTCCCCTCCTCTCCTTCTGCTCCTTCCACCTTCCCCCTACCAAACCCCCCATCCACTCCTCAGAGGGGGTGAGGTCTCCCAAAATGGGGCCTCAAAAAGTCACATCACATAGAGGCAGGACCAAGGCCCTCCCCCCTGTGACTAGACTGAGCAAGGTCTCCTTCTATAGGGAATGGGCTCTAGAAAGCCAGTTCATGCACTAGGGATGTATACTGTTCCACTGCCAGTGTCTCACCAACTGTCCAAGCCACACAGCTGTCACCCACATTCAGAGGGCCTAGTTTAGTCCTATGCAGGTTCCCCAGCTGTCAGTCCAGAGCCAGTGAGCTCCTGCTAGCTTGGGTCAGCTGTTTCTGTGGTTTCCCCACCAAGGTCTTGGCTCCTTTGCTCATATTATTGCTCTTCTGTCTTCGACTGGCCTCCAGGAGCTTGGTCCAGTTCTTAGCTATGGATCTCTGCATCTGCTTCCATCAGTTACTGGATGGAGGCTCTATGATGACAGTTAAGGTAGTCTTCAATCTGACTGCAGGGGAAGGCCAGTTCAGGCACCCTCTCCACTATTGCTTAGTTTCTTAGCTGGGGTCATCCTTGTGGATTCCTGGGAATTTCCCCAGTGCCAGGTTTCTCACTAACCCCATAATGCATCCCTCTATCAAGATATCTCTTTCCTTGTCCTCCCTCTCTGCCCTTCCCCCAACTCCACCCTCCAGATCCCTCATGTTCTCTTCTTCCTCCTCTTTCCTCTCTCCCTTCCCCCTCCCCTTTCATCCTCCCCCCTGCATCTAATAGAAGCATAAGGGACATTGCCAAACTCTTTTTACAAGACTACAGTTATCCTGATACCCAAACCATGCAAACATGTAACTAAGAAAGAAAAGTATAGATCAGTCTCCCTCATGAACATTTGTAGAAGGAGCTGATGGCTGTGTTCCTGCCACCCAGCTCCCAGCGGCCTGGCTAGCTTATGCCCCAAAATAACAACACACAAACTGTATTCATATAAACACTGCTTGGCCCATTTCTATTAATGTGTGTAGCACCACGAGGTGGTGACTTACCAGGAAGATTCTAGCCTACGTCCATCTTGGGTCGGAGCTTCATTGCCTCTGCCCTGGAGAGGAGCTGCATGGCGTTTGCCTAACTTCCCTTCTTCCCAGCATTCTGTTCTGTTTACTCCACCCACCTATGTTCTATCCTATCAGGCCAAGCAGTTTCTTTATTAATTAACCAATGAAATCGACAGATTGATATATGACACTCCCACATCAAACATTGATGTAAAAATACTCAATAAGATGTTGGCAAACTGAATCCAAGAACTGATTGAACAATCATCCACAGATCCCAGAGATGTAGGGATGGTTCAACATAGGGAAGTATGTCAATATAATCCATATAAACAAAAATATGATCATATAAAAATATGATCATCTCATTAGATGCTAAAATAAATTAGACAAGGCTGTGTGCATCTACAACCCAACCCCAGTGCTTTGGAGGGAAAAGTCAGGAGGAGCCTGGGTCTTGCTGACTGTCAGCTTCTTCTTGGGTCCAGTGAAGAGGGCACCATGTGTCCTACATGTGCACGTGGGTGTGCCCATTGGAGATGCACCACACACACACACACACACACACACACACACCCCACTCAGGAATAATTTATGTGATTAATACGTTATATTGATGAAATATATAAAGAGATTAATTGTCAAAGTGGAATTATTTAGATTTAAGGCTTGATAGTAACTTGATAAGTATCAGGAAGTCTAGCATTGAATAATTACATAAATGTACACTTTTGAAAAAATCTGATTTGACCTTTACGCAAGAAAATACTAGTAACTAGTTTTTAATCTTCTTTCTTTTCCCTTTTTCTTTCTTTCTTTTTCTTTTTTTTTCTCATTTGGTTTTTTGTTCATTTGTTTTTTGTTTTGCTTTGTTTTTTTTTGAGACAGGGTTTCTCTGTAGCTCTGGAACCTGTCCTGGAACTAGCTCTTGTAGATCAGGCTGGCCTCGAACTCACAGAGATCCACCTGCCTCTGCCTCCTGAGTGCAGGGATTAAAATTTTTGTTCAACTAATATTTGAATACTAATTATGTTGTTAGACTGTGGAGGAGACAAGGGATGTTAGAATAAGATTATAAGGCAGGCTGTAGAGATGGCTTAGCCATTAAGTGCACTAAGTGCTCTTCCAGAGGACCAGGCTTAAAATCCGGCACCCACAAGGTGGCTCGGCTCTCCACTGTCTGTAACTCCTTTTCCAAGAAGGTCTAGCACCCTCTTCTGGACTCTTTGGGCACTGCACACATTGGGTGCACAGATAACACATTCAGGCAAAACATTCATACACATAAAATTAAGATAAATTGCTGGGCGGTGATGGCGCATGCCTTTAATCCCAGCTCTGTGAGTTCAGGGCCAGCCTGGTCTACAAGAGCTAGTTCCAGGACGGGCTCCAAAGCCACAGAAAAACCCTGTCTCGAAAAACCAAAAAAAAAAAAAAAAAATTAAGACATATAAATGGAGAAAACAAAGGCTGTTTATGCATTGCACTTAATGTTCAAAGTTTAGTCACAGGTGGCATGACAGATGGGATTGTGTCCTTTGCTGTGTATTCTTACATATGCTAATGTAACAGTTCCTTACAGTCATTTCTCATTATTCCTTTTTATTTTGTATGTGCATTGATGTTTGGTCTGCATGTATGCCTGTGTGAAGGTGTTGGGTCCCCTGGAACTGGAGTTAGAGACAGTTGTGAGCTGTTATGCAGGCTCTGGGAATTGAACCTGGGTCCTCTGGAAGAACAATCAGTGCTCTTAACCTCTAAGCCACCTCTCCAGCCCGTCATTCCTATAAAAGGCGGCCCCTTATCAACACTGTGACTTAGGAATCCACTCAAGAATATTTGCAAACAAACGTTTTTTCTTTCTTCACAGAGGTTACGCACAGAAAATAGGCTTTTAAAACAACGCATTGAAACATTAGAAAAAGTAAGTAAAATGATTACTGCAAGTTTCTGTTCCATGCTTACCGTTTAAATAGAGCAAACTAAACAATTTGGTATGTATGTTCCCCAAGTGTGGTGCCCACCTCAGCTTCCCCTGCTTCCTGTTCTTGCTACGCACTCACAATGAGCACCCCACGTAATCATAGAATTACATATTGATACCATTTGCTTTTTTCCTCATAGGGCCTCTAAAAAGTATGACTCAGGTGAGAATACATCCTGACAGATGTTTTAAAGATAAATTTTAAGTGTTCCCTAGATTTTGAGCCACACATTGGACGTGGCAGGGGCTCTTTTAAGGCCTTCCACACCAAAGCTTTATATTTAGTCAAAGTGATGATAAAGTCTGCTTTTATGTTCATTTTCAACACTAAGTAGTTTTATAACTCCGTGGTTGTTAGAATTGTCTTATAGCTACTCATTAGCTTTTCCTTTCTGTTTCATGTAAAATAACTAGCAAGCAAGAAAATTTTCTATTTTTCTTATTATGCTTTTGATAGAATGTATTTTGTAGTTGTGTTTTTAAGAATGAATTGACTAATATAGTGTAAGAGTCTTCTTGGGCTAGGCATGTAGCATGTACCAAGTCCTGAGTTCAATCCCAGCACCATATAAACTGGCCATGGTGATGCATGTTCATAATCCCAGCCATTGGGAAGTGGAGGAGGGAGGGTCAGAAGTTCAGAGTCATTTGTGTAGTTTCAGGCCAGCCTATGCTACATGAAACTGTCTCAAAAAAAAAAAAAAAGCAGCCCAACAATTTTTCTGAATTGAAAACAGTTGAATTCAGAAGGTGTTTTTTTTTTTTTTTTTGGTTTTTTGAGACAGGGTTTCGAGCCTGTCCTGGAACTAGCTCTGTAGACCAGGCTGGTCTCGAACTCACAGAGATCCGCCTGTCTCTGCCTCCCGAGTGCTGGGATTAAAGGCGTGCGCCACCATCGCCCGGCTCAGAAGGTGTTTTTTAAAACTAAAGGTTGAGAGTAAGTTGGTGTGTATCTGCTCCTCAAGGACCAATTATATTTAAAACCTTCTTTAAAAGTTTATAGATTGATATCCAAGAAAGAATGATGGTGGTGATGTTCCATGGTTTTATATTAATATATATTATATATACTTATTTATATATAACATATAAATATGAATATATATATTTATATACATTAGTCGTGCACAGGACAGGGTATTCATTACCGCGCCATTGATGCTGCACTGACCGCCATGCTTATCTCAAGTCAAATAGCTCCTCTTGTGCGATTGGATTGAAGTGGCTGGGAGAGCGGTTTGACTTTCCGGTGACTCCACACACCTGTCGAACGTCTCAAGTCCTTGTACTTTCCTGCTTTCACCAGATAGCCAGCTTGCAGTAAAATATGCGACTTAAATTATTTTCATTATTAGAGTTAGATACTTTCACAGAGAAAGCATTATTTCATCGACTCTTCAGAATAGTAATGAAAACCTAGGAAGGTGTGGTTTTGTGTCTAGAAGGGTAAGTGCCCGTTCTCACGGCATAGGACCTTAGTTTTGACAGCAGTTAGAATTCTTAGAAACTTAGATCTCGTTGAATTCTTGAACCTAAAGTGTACTTCCTGGATTATTGTTAAGAGTTTAAGTTGAACTTAAGAATTCCTGTTACCTTTGTTGCCTCGTTTCTCGGATGCTGCTGTTGCACCAGTGGCTGCTGTGTTTGTGAGCGGTGTATTGCTGAGCTGAATCCCTTCCTCCCCTCTGGAAGTGGTTTGATGATGTGACTAGGCCTAGAAATAAATATTTAAAGGTACATTTTCAAGAAAAAAAAAATACTTTTTTGTCCTAAGTAATGAAAGATTTATCTCTTTTAGAGACACGATAAGCTGTCCCTATTTTGATTTGTTTTTTAAGATTTAAAAATAAAAATACATTTAAAAAAATAATTTAAGTATCCATTTTAATTAGCAATGAAAAGTAAATGGAATTTGGGTGTGGGTGTTTCTTATTCCTAATTTTATTACTTTGATTTCCTGTCTTTTTATATTTCTATCTAAATTTTTCCTTTTGTAGGAAAGTGCTTCCTTGGCAGATAGATTGATACAGGTATAGTTTTTTTATTTTATCTTTTTTATTTTTAGTATTTTCACTAACCTCTAAAGAAAATCCTAAACTTAGAAATTCATACTTAATGCATGCAATTTTACATGCATTTTCCCAAAAAATAATTCTTTGGGCTGGCATATGAATGTATACGTAATGTTTTGATAAATGTACTATTTTTAATTGAATGCCTACCTCTCTGCACGTTTTAAAGCTAACCTTATTTTTAAAGTATTTATTTCAAATGATAAGCAGTGGATTCTGTGACATTAACCACTGTTCATTGAACATTTTAGCCCTGCATGTACAACTCCATAATATTGCATGAATTGCATTTTTTTTATCAACTAAGAGAATTGTTCTTAAGACTGTCAATTGAAAATTTCATTTTGTTTGCTCAAATTTGCTGGAGCAAAATAATAAGCTTCTAGCTAATAATTACCTTGGCTATTCTATTCTCTAAGGTGTCTTTTTTTTTTAACATGTCAAAAAATAACTAAACCTCACAAAGGCAGTCTTTCGTAAGTCTATTCTAAATTGCTTTATACACACACAAAAAATTATGTCCTAAGGGACAAGTGACAAGAGCCCAGGAGGCTGAGGAAAACTACCTCATAAAACGGGAGTTGGCCAGCATCAGACAGCAGAGCGATGAGGCCAGCGCTAAGCTGGAGCAGGCTGAAAGCACCATCCGGGAGCTCCGGCACCGGCATCACTGGGTAAGGACCTGGTAGCCTTTCTCACCTCCCCAGCTCGGCTCTGCGGGAAGCAGTAAGACTCCCCAGTGGCCACCAAGATTCCTGGTTTTTCTTTTTTGTCTGTGGTTTTGTTACATAATATTTTTATGCTATATTCTAAGTCATAGGAAATAAGCAGTGTGCAGCTGCTTTTTAGATTTGTAGGATCTCTTTTATAGGAGGGAATCCTGACGTCAGCTGGTGTTTGAATCTTGCACAGTGATTATTACTCAACATTTAGAATATGCACACTTAAAGCTTTCATAATGTTGACAGCCTATATTTTGTGAAATAGTCTAGCTTAGACTTCCTATATCAGAACACTGAATCATGAGTTAAAGTGCATGCTTACATTTACTTGGAGAGGAGAGAAGTTGTCAAAGACGGGGAGTAATTCTTAAAAAATAAAAGTTACTGCTGGGAGGTAGTGGTGCACGGATGGGCATCACTTTTACTCAGCAAAGTTTAGAAACACCGCCATCTGTATTCAAAAGTGTAAACATGTATTTTTTTCAGTGAAGGCAGTTAAGAAAAGTGGATGTGTTAAAATAATATTGAAATGGCCACAGCTGCAATAGTTTGTTCTACCTTTAATCACAAGGCATGGAACAGGAACACAGTTCTTCACAGTGAGATGGAAATGGCTTGTCAGTGCAGTGCCGTCTGTTTGGAAGGAAAGTAAGTTACCATGCTTGCACCAGCTGCAGCTTTGATACCGTGAACGCTGAAACCATGTCAACAGAAGGAACGCAGGTTTATAGAGGAGAGTGGCCTTCGCAGACTCCACACTCACTTTCCCATTACCTGCATGTGGAGCTAACATTACCAGCGAGAAGGCAGATTCTTACAAGGAGGGTGGTCTCTGACATTGCAGAGATAAAGCGATGGGCACACAGAATAGGTGAAGTCTATAGCATAGCCTTGAATGAACCCAAGGCCAAGTTGTGCATCCGAGACACTAAGATGATTGTAGAAGTTGCATTTCTAGAAAATGAGAGCTACAGTGTACACACATTTCTTACAGAGAGCAGTGACTGAATGTTAGGCTTGTTAATGTGGCCTTGTTTGTATGCTTCATTGAGAATTCTAAAAAATCTTAATGTGTCAAGAGAGAAAATGTTATTTCTGTAGCTATAGCTGAAGTTTTATAAGTTATTTGGTAAATTATTAATGTACCTTTTTCTAGTCGAGACAGAAACGAAGGTGAAATAGTAAATATAAATGGTTCAATATATCGAGGGACCACTCATGTTCTTGTGCAAAGGCTTTGTTGTGTAAGCCTGTCCACGGTGCTTCATGTCATGTCCATATGCATAGTATGTGCAAGAACTTTATATGTGGGTTATTAAAATGGAGCCAGTGTTTTAGATGATAAACAAGATTAATGTTAAATATTACAAACAATTTCTGTTTGGAACAAGAAGGTGAAAGTTTATTTCACAAAATCAATAGCCCTGCACTCAGAATTAAGATTAAGATATTTTTCTTATCAATGTACAAAAGTACAGGAAATTTGAAGTGAGAGAATCATAATCCTATCCATAGCAGATTGTAAAGAGGAGACGCGCTAGAGTGAGGACAGTGAGCATATTCATAGCATACAGGGGACACTTGGTTAGAGTCTCCTTAGATACACCTTTACGGGTGTCTGGACGCTCACAGTTAGTGTTTAGAGCCCATAGTCCAGCAGGAGATAATGAATTTCTGATACAACTCCTACCGCCCCGTCAGCATTTCATATGTGAGGGGCTTTAGGCTCAGATGTGGAACTAGGGCTAGTCCTGCTTTGATAACTGATCTTTGATGTTCAGTGAACTTCTGTTTGATTTCAGAAACGATTTAAGCAGAGCCGGACCATTTTAGGTCTCATTTTTTTCCCCACATACTTTGTGAAATTTAAATGTGTAGTTTGATGTTTTAAATGTCGAGGGTTGTGTAACCCCCACATTACAGTGGTAATTTCCATCATGTCCTACAGTTCCTTCTCCTTGCTCATCCCATCAACCTGTGTCTGAATACTTTGAATTTTTCTGCAATTTTCTCTAAGTGGAATTGTTGCCTTTTCTATAAGTGGAACTAGTTTCTTTAAGTTAGCATATCAGTTTACTTTTATTTATGTATTTTGTGATTTTTTTTTAGTTGTGATAAAACATACAAAATACAAATTTACCATTTAAGTAAGTGTGGTTCAGTGGCATTGAGTCTGTTTCCGTTGTTATTAACATTACCACTGTTTTTATAAAAATTTCTCATGGTTTTAAATTCTGGACGCATTCAGTAAGAAACAAATAAGCTTACTGTAGTGAAAAGGCTTTAAAAAATGACACATTTAGTCAGTGTGGTTACAGTGCATATGTACTGACAGGGCTTGAGAGCTGGCTCAGTGGTTAAAATACTGTTGCACTTACAGAGGATCCATTGGCTTCCCAGTGCCCACACAGGGGCTCACAACCACCTGTGGTTCCAGTTCAGCTCCGTCTAGTTTCTGTGGGCATCTGGCATGCACGTGGTGTGCGTACCTCCATGCAGACAAACACTCAGAAATTAGAACACAGAACGAGGCTGCTTACAGGAGCACGCAGAGTTCCTGGAGCAGCAGGGTGGGATCAGAAGGAAGCAAGTGGAGCTCCCTCAAGGCTGGGCTTGGATGTGTCTTGGTGAGGGTGTGCTCCCTTCAGACTAGGTGGAGGGCTAGGGCTAGAGGAGTGGGCGGCAGCAGGTCGCAGTCCGTCTGTGGGACTATAGTTCCTGAGCATTTGACAGTGGGACAGTAAGAACCTGCAGTACCTGGATTTTCACTGATTGATGAGGAGAGAGCATCTTTGGCATATGGTGGTTATAGGGGTTATTATTCACAGCCAAACTTTTATGTAATTTCAGGATATGATATTTGAGTAGGCCAATTCTATTTGTTGTGCAAGAGGAGGAATTTTATGTTCCCATACTTAGGAATATGGTGGATGTGTAGGCAGAAACTGCTTGTTTGTCCCTGGCCACCCAGACCCGAAATAATCACACAGAAACTATATTAATTTCAATACTGTTTGGCCAATAGCTTAAGCATATGTCTAGCTAGCTTTTATAAAGTAAATTAACTCATTTCTATTATTTTATATTTTACTGTAAGGTTGTGGCCTACTGGTAAAGTCTCGACTAGGTCTTCTGCGGTGGCTGCATGGCTCTCCCTGACTCCTCCTACTCTCTCCATGCTCTGTTTGGATTTCCTGCTTGGCTTTACTCTGCTAAGCCATTGGCCGAAAGCAGATCCTTTATTAACCAACAGGAGTAAAGCATATTCATAGCATACAGGGGGGAATCCTACATCAGTGGATGTACTATCCAAATTTCAGGCTCCTGTGACAGCAGGTGGAGGTAGTCAGCTCTCAGGGAGGAATTGATTTGGGTCATGGTTTGTTCATTGGACCTGTTTCCTGGACCAGTGGCAGTTTTCATATCCTAATGAGATGGTGTAGGAAGCTTGCTCTGCATGGCAGCCAGGAAGCAGAGAGACTCAGTGTCTCTTTCAAGGGCACACTCCTATGTCGTCGTCCCCCCCTCACTATATCCTTCTTGTTGGTTGTTTTTTACTCTTTGTTCTTTTGGGGGCCCACCACCCAGCTCCCAAATAAATCCACATGGAATTTTATTCTTTCTTATGACTGCCTGGCCTTAGCTTGGCTTGTTTCTTGCCAGCTTTTCTTAAATTCCTTGTCTACCTTTTGCCTCTGGGCTTTTACCTTTCTCTATTTCTGTATTTCTTTTCTTTCCTTCTTATTTGGTGTCTGGGTATGTGACTGGGTGACTGACCCCTTCTTTTCTCTCTTCTCAATCTCTTCCCTATTTCTCCTCCTATTTATTCTCTCTGCCTGCCAGCCCCGCCTACCCTTTCCCTGCCTTGCTATTGGCTGTTTAGCGCTTTATTAGACCAGTTAGGTGCTTTAGACAGCTCAAGTAACACAGCTTTGCAGCGTAAAACAAATGCAACATAAAAGAATGCAGACATTTTTGTGTCATTAAAACAAATGTTCCACAGCATAAACAAATGTAACAGACTTCAAGTAACAATTCCACAACACACCCATTTCCTAAAGGTTTCATGAATATTTCCTTTTCTCTGAGGGACATTCAGGATCTGAAGTACAGCAGTTGGGCTCTTTGGTGAACATGGTGGGTTCAGTTGCAGAGATCTGGAAGGAACGTTTGTGTAACTTGACAGCTGAGAGTGACTCTTGCCTCTGAAGTTTCAGGAGTTAAGAATGGAGCCAGTTAGCCCACAGTTTTAGGCACAATGTGCTAATTGAAATGGTGGTGAGGTGGTTTGAATGGGAATGACCCCAACACTTAATCCCTGTTTAGGAAGTATTTGGGAGGTTGGCCTTGTTGGAGGAGGAGAGTCTAGGGGTGTGGGCTTTGAGAATTTAAGCCTCAGTCTGGCCCAGTCTCTGTCTCTGTTACTGCTCCAGAGCCATGTCTGCCTACCTGCCCTGTGCTTACCTCTCAAACTGTGAGCAGCCCCCAGCTAAATGCTTTCTTCTTTAAGTCACCTTGGTCATGGTGTCTCTTTACAGCAATAGAACAGTAACTAAGATGGGAAAAATTAAGGATGGAAAGTTTAGAGCATCTGTGTCAAAGATTTCAGAATCAGTAGTATCAGGATTGTCCACAGTAGCTGATGTCAGCTCTGTAGGGTGTAACTCTCACTTCAGGCTGTGTATGTAGGGATAATAGCATTCAGTGTTCCCACCAACAGAGGTTTGACAATGAACAGACTCACAGTTGTAGTTCAAGAGTTTGTTCTTAGTTGTGTGCACTGTGTGTGAGGTGTGTAGGTCTGAACATATGTGTGCAGTACAGATGTGACTCCATCTTTGCAACTGTTAAGCAGTCTATTGGGAATACTTTAT
Source organism: Microtus ochrogaster (assembly GCF_000317375.1). Taxonomy (NCBI): domain Eukaryota; kingdom Metazoa; phylum Chordata; class Mammalia; order Rodentia; family Cricetidae; genus Microtus; species Microtus ochrogaster. Next base: position 57,143,178 of record NC_022027.1, on the reverse strand, counting down.
ACCAGATAACTACAGCTAACTACAGCCTGTCTCTTGGTATCTGTAGGGTGATTGATTCGAGGAAGAACAATTAATCCGTGGCTGCTCCAGGTTCTCACATGGCATTACATTAGCATACACCCTCCACACATCCTTCTGTATACTTTAAATAGTTTCTAGGTAACTTGTGCCCAATTCAGCATAGTTAATGTAAATAAATAGTTGTTTTATAGTGCTTAGAAAATAATACCAAGAAAAAAGAAGATATGTTTAATATAGTTACAGATTTGTAAAACTTTCCTTGCTTGGGATGTATGGGGGCTCCATCTGTCTTTTCTCAGTGATTGGACATCCGTGGATTTGTGTAGAGTTGGTTATTTCATTAATTTTCCAGAGTGGTGGTTTCCATTTCTTCTCACTTGTGCTACACTTAGCAGTGTTCTTCTGAGAAATAATATTTCTGTCTCTCTTCCTTTACCTCTTTCTTCCCTCCCAGCCCCTCATTGGAGCCTGTTTTGTATCACTCTGGACTCATAGATTTTGTTTATTCAATATTTCATATGTTCTTTAATGGTTTAATGCAATTGGTACAAGGATTATGTCATACTCATTTAAATTTAAAAAGTGTAAGGCTTGTCTTTTACTTATCATTGGAAGTTGCAGATTTTCCTAAATAATTTATTTGAGAAAGTATGTTCAGTAGCACATTCGAGTTTCTCATCCCTGTTATAAAATTGATACCCTCTTGTGGTCTGTGAGGGCATGCACACACGTGTCATATATTCTTAAAGACACACAAATATACACATACAAACATGTAAACTTAAAAATAATAATGTTTTAAATAAAGTAATTTTGGCTTTGATCTAAAGGTTAAATGTATTATATTTATATATAGTGTTTGCCTTTCATTTTAAATAAGAAATAGAGGTCACTGTAGTGAAAATATTTGTTTTCTTCACATTTTTTAATCATTAGCAGTAATTAAAAATAACAAGATAAATTTCCATTTTAAAGAATTTATGTAATTTTTGTAGGTATTAGAAAGAAATCATTTAAATGATAGGTATTTTTTGATAGTACTGGGATTTGAATGTAAATCTCACGCATGCTGGACATGTGGTCTAACAGATAGGTACGTCCCAGCCTGTGTTTTACTCTTTGTCTTGATACCTGAGTTGCACGTAGTGACCAGATTCATTCTATAGCCCAGAGTAGCTTTGAATTTTTAATTCTCTTCTCTTACGCTTCCCAGCTGCTTCAGTTACAGGCAGGAGCCACTTTGCCGGATGGATTTAAAAGCAAAAGCAAAAAGGAAAAACACAGCCATTTCGGGCACAATGGGAGGGATGGTCTGGGAGCAGTTTGGGGCCATGTACCGGAGGAGATCAGAAAGTGCATTTTTGTTACAGAGATCTGTTCTGGAGCACCCTGCCTTTCGTAGCTTCATTTCTTCCTGGTGCTTGCGTGTGGCAGTCACATGTACTGTCTGTCTCACTCTGGAGCACCCTGCCTTTCGTAGCTTCATTTCTTCCTGGTGCTTGCGTGTGGCAGTCACATGTACTGTCTGTCTCACTATTTTATTTTTTATTTACGCGTATTAGTACATATTTTGTCTTGGGAATAAGTAAAAACATATTATTTTAAAAAGTAGCTCTAAATCCCTAGGTGGACATTTGAATACAACTAAACATCACAATGAAGGTGTGTGGTGACACCCTCCGCCTTGCTCATTCACTGATGTTTTATATGGAATGGGCTTTAAGAAACCACAATGACCTCACTGGTGTGACAGGGAGATGTCCTGCCTCTGGTTTGTTTCTTTATGCAGCAATTGCTTTTTTTCTCTTCTTACACTAATCCATGCAAATATTTTAAAGAAATTGACATTTCTAAAGCAAATAAAAATTTTCTTTCTTAGGGTTTAAGGTATTTCACTTTAATCTTTACTTTCAATGCATGGAAATAGGATTTTTAGGCTTTAGATGCTTCTGTAGTCTTTAATGTGAGCTAACTAAGCAGTCTTAAGATACTGTATTATCCATACTGAAAAGAGTAAAAGGAAAGTTAATGTTTTTTGTTTACTTCAATTTTAAATAATCACCTCAATTTTAAATAATATTTCAACATGCCATCACCATAAAATCATTTGAATTATTTTGATTTATTTTATGTGCTTATTCAATTTTATACTTTTGGTCGTGGTGCTGGGGGTTGAACGCAAGGGACTTGCACTGAAAACCAGTTTGTCTTTGTTTATCACCATACTCAGCAAGGATCTCAACTACTAAGTGACCATGTGAGGCTGTCGGGTACCCTGTTGTCTGCAGAGCCAGAACAAGCTCTTGAGAGTGGACAGAAAGAAGACAAATACTTCGTATGAGCAGGGTTGAGGAGTGTAATAACTTATTACCAGAGCTGATTTACGTGGTCATCCTCAAAGATACCAGAACTCGGCTTTTCTTTTCTTTTTAAACTCATTTGTAGGGAAAAGGGAAATAATTTGGAATACTGGGTAGATCAGATTTACTTTTTAGTTGCCCATAATACCCACATTATATAATTTTATTGTTTTTCTGAATGTGTATATTTCCATGCTTGTGTTTCCCTAAAGTTTCAGTCTATGTCTATAACCTTTAGCATAAATGCAGCTCCTCCTACAACGAAGATTTCGTGCTGCAGCTGGAGAAGGAGTTGGTCCAAGCCAGGCTGAGTGAGGCTGAGTCTCAATGCGCCCTGAAGGAGATGCAGGACAAAGTGCTGGACATAGAGAAGGTGGGAAACTTTGTAAATACCTCCTCTTCCTGCTCTGATCGGAGCCAGATACTTGTGCAGTACTTGCTGAACTGAGTTAGACCTCATGTTTTTCACACTCAAGGAGCTATGCACTAGATTTGCTGGTTGGTAGATGGTAGAGCGCTTGCCTAGAATATGTGAGGTCCTGGCGTCAGGCCCAGCTCCAGATGGCAATTCCTGTGATCCCAGCACTCAGGATGAAGAGGTGGCAGTACAAGGTCAGCCTTGGTTAGATGGTGAGTTGGAGGTCGGTCTCGTGTGTGTGAGACCCTGCCTACAGGGAGAGTGGAAAGGCTGAATAAAACTAACTCTAAGGCTGCCAGTTCAGAAAACCCTTTCCTGTATCAGCGAGCACAGGACTGTGTTCTGCTTCCTCTTCATCAGATCATTGTTACAGGTCTGTGCTACAGCTTAAAAATGGGGTGTGAGTACCACAGTTCTTTATTCCTCAGGGTTGTTTAGCTATTCTGGGATTTTGTGTTTCCATATAAAATTGAAGGTTTATTTTTCAATTACTTTGAAGAATTGTGTTGGAATTTTTATGGGCTTGCATTGCATCTGTAGATTGCTTTTGCTAGAATGGCCATTTTTACTATGTTAATCCTATCAACCCATGAGCATGGGAGATCTTTTCATCTTCTTCAATTAAAAGTGCCAGTTCTTCCTGGTAACTTTCATACAAATCCATACATATTTTCATGTTTAAGAATGCCAATAGAGATGAACTCTGTCCCCAGAACCCAGATGGTGGGAGGAGAAAACTGACTCCTGCAGGTTAGCTTACAACCTCCTCAGATGTATGCGTGGGCACACACAGCCATACAAAACTAAGTTATAAAAAAATGTGACTTTAAAAAATCTGAATTTCTCTGACTTTAGAAGAACAACTCGTTTCCTGATGAGAATAACATCGCGAGGCTTCAGGAGGAGCTCATCGCTGTGAAGCTGAGAGAGGCAGAAGCCATTATGGGTTTGAAGGAACTTCGACAGCAAGTCAGAGATCTAGAAGAACACTGGCAAGTATGTCAGGCTGGCTGTGCTTTTCCAAACAGAACAAAAACCAAGGACTGAGTTGTGTTACTTTGAAATACCTGGTGACCAACAGTAGGTGACGAAAAGAGATCTTGCTCAGTGTCACAGTTGAGACATTTACGACTTGAGAGCATATCTAAGATGTACTTTATACATAAACTGTAAACAAGATCATAGTGAACTTTTGCATTGTTCGAGTTTCCTAGAGAACTATACATAGTACAAAACTTACACAGTATAAAACTTTTCTTTTTCATTAAGAATAATATTTTTATTCTTTGAGAAGGTCATACATGTATGCAGTGTATTCTGACCATATTCATCTTGGTGCCTCCTCCAGATCCTCCAAGACATAACATTTGCCTTCCCTCCCAGCTTCAGATCCTCATCTGTTGTTTCCTTCCACGTACTCATGGGTGTGGGATCATCCATTTGAGCACGATTACTCTACCAGGGCTGCATTGTTAAAGAAAAGTGATTCTCCCTTATCCAGGAACAGCTGTCAGTAGCTCATAGCTGTGGTGGAAGCTCCGGAGCCTGCCCCTTCAGGCTGGAATGTGGACTGGCTTGATTTTATACAGGATTTGTGCAGGCAACCTCAGCTGGGGGTTCATGAGTCCAGTGGTCCTGTCATGTCCAGAGGACACTGTTCAGTCCTGAGCTTCCCCACCCCCCAGCTCCATGAGCCTCGGTGAGAGGGGCTTGACACAGGTGTCTCTTTTATGACTGCGCACTCCGTCACTTTGATCAGTTGTCAGTGTTTGTGTCAGTTGTTACCCACTGCACAAAGACAACCTGTGGTGTAGAGGTGGAGCTCAGAGGTCAGTTTGGTATTCTGTTCAGTTAGCAAACACAGTTTGCTTTGCTATCAGGTACATTGTTGGGAAGATGGAAACAGCTGAAGGAGGACACCAGTGTGTATTTGTAAATTTCTAACTTCTTTGAAAATGCCTATCACAAAAATAAATGACACTTTAGGTATCTTCTCACAAATGTATCTTCTTGTAAGGGAAATTTGATAACAGACTGTAACAACGTGAAAGACAGAAGAGAATGAATTTTCGAAAACAATATAGTTTCAGAATGGCGATCTTGGTTTAAACTGAGGGTGGGAAGAGATGTAGTGAAGACTGAGGTCAGTCAGTGGAGGAGACACCTCCTGCAAGGCCCAGAGCCAAGGCTGCGAATCTGAATTGGGTCTTCTGCTCTCGCAAAGGTGGGAGAGAACTGACTCATGCCGGCTGTCCTTGAGTGCCGTGGAACCAGTGAATGAATATAATGTAATTTTAAAAGAACAAAAGAAGTTATTCCTTGATATTGTCATGGCTTTTAAAAATGTATTGACAAGTATCCAGCTGTAACAAACTGTAGTTAAGTTGGGCATGGTGGTTTGTTTTTGGATCCCAACACTTAGGAAAACCCTAAGCCCAGAGTCTGCCAGGAGTACAAACCAAAAGCTTCTCTCAAACAAGTAAAATGATTTGGGGCAGTGCTTAAATATGTGCTCTGTAAAGTTAACTCTTGTTTTGATAAAGTGTAATGTTGTATGCTGTAGCGTCATTTAGCCCGAACTTCTGGAAGATGGAAAGACCCGCCCAAGAAGAACACTGTGAATGAGTTACAGGATGAGCTGATGAGCATCCGCCTCAGAGAAGCAGAAACCCAGGCAGAAATAAGAGAAATGAAGCAGAGGATGATGGAGATGGAGACGCAGGTATGACGGGCAGGCCCGGGTGAAAGCAGCGTGGGTCAGTCTGACAGCTGTTTGTTCAGAATTCTTATGTAACTAAAAATCACATTGAAGAGATACCATAAAGTTATGAAGAGTGAAGATCTAGGCTTTAAATGGGAAATTTAAATTTTATGCTGTTGTGTTTAGAGGGTGGCAAATGAGCAAAAAATTTAACATTGTCTCATCCTTAGAATTAAGGTAAAAGATGAAGTCCAGACAGCAGTTTTCTGGTTCTCGTGTAGAAAGCTAAAAGTCACTGCTGCCCCCTGTCCTTATTCTCGTGAGCTAGGGTCTGTCACTGACTCGGGAACACCGGCAACAGCATGTTTTACCATGAAGCAAGCTCCAGTAATTTCCCTGCCTGTGTCTACCCCAGGTGAGCCTGCCTTTTACACGAGAGCTGACGATCTGAACTCAGGTCTCCATGCTTGTGCATCAGGCACTCTTGCCGACAGCCTTTGCCCCAGCCCTGTTTTGTTTTAGCTTTGTTTTTTGAGACAGGGTGTGCAATATTGCTGGCAAACTGTAATGATATTTTGTGTTTTAACAAATAAAGCTTGCCCGAAGATAGAGTGCGGAGCCAAGCCACTAGAGGCCGGGCAGTGGTGACTCACACCTTTAATCCCAGGACTCTGGAGAAAAGGACAGATGCATCTCTGTTAGTTCAAGGCCACCCTGGGCTACGAGAAACTGATCCAGTCTGAAAGAGAAACAGAGCTCACACAAAGGCAATTCCAGCACTGGGGAGGTGGAGACCGGTGGGGAGAGGAATGTCAGGCAGGAGGAGGCAGGAGCGCAGGTGCAGTCTGAGGTGTAGTCTGAAATTGTCAGAGGATGCAGTCTGGGGAGGTGTCTGAGGTCAGGCTCGCCCTTTTGGTCTGAGGATTTGGTAGAGGTAAAAGGTCTCTCTAGTGGCTGGCTTCACTGCTTCTCTGACCTCTCTGCTTTCACCCCCTAATAGCTGACTCCAGGTTTAGAATTCATGCTACAGTTGGCTTGTTACTCACTCTGTAGCCTGGATTAGCTTCAAACTAGTGGCCAGTACTGGGATTATAGGCATAACACCCTTTTTCCCCATAAATTAAATCTCTGCTTGACCCTTCAACAAAATTTAAGCAAGCCGGACTGCATTTGGTTTTATTAGGGTTGCCTTACTGTACAAATTAAGAAGGGAAATTTATGTAGATCAAAGTTCCTCAACCAGAATATGTAATTTTTGAGCTAGAAATTTGATGTAGAATTCCCTTCTATATGCTGTGACTGTTTTATTATCAATGGTTAATAAAGAAGCTGCTTTGGCCTATGGCAGGGCAGAATATAGCTAGGTGGGAAAACTAAACTGAATGCTGAGAGAAAGAAGGCGGAGTTGGGCAGTTGCCACGTAGCCTCCCGGGAAGCAAGATGTGAAGTAACAAACCACGAGCCTTGTGGTAAAATATAAAACAATAAAAATGGGCTAATTTAAGATATTAGAGCTAGCTAGGAATGTGCCTGAGCCTTCGGCCAAACAGTGTTATAATTAATTCAGTTTTTTTGTGATTATTCGGGTCTGGGTGGCTGGGAAATGTCTCCCTTTACAGGAATTTTGTTTTTTGTAACTAGTCTGTGCATCATGGGGTGTTCAGCACCCTGCCCAGCCCTGCAGACGTCTTCTCTTTAGTAACTGAAGCTGTGTCCATACGTCTCCAGTAGAGAACCGCAGTGCCAACGGTAGTGTGCATTTTGCCTTTTCAAGTTACATGATGTGATCCTGGGAACTGAGTTTAAATTTAAGTCCAAACCCATCTCCTCAGATCTCTCTTTGTGTCACGTCTCCGTCTTAGATGTGCGGATTGTTTCGCTAATAACGCTTGTTTGCTCTGTAAAGGTGAACTTGGCTTTTATGAATGACATTTGTCAGAGTTGTATTTCATGTAAAGTTGTCCTGTGGATCCGTGCTGCAGACTGTAGAATCCCTGCTGATACTGAAATCTTCAGATACCATGCCCTTAAATAAAATGGTTTATTATTTGTGTGTAACCCGTGTCCATTCTCCAGTATTCTTCAAACCATCCCTAGGTACAACGCCTAATGTAGCACAGAAGAACAGAAGTAATGGCTACACTGTATTATTTACGCAATAATAACAAGAAAAGTGTGCACATGTGCAGTACAGATACAATTTAAAAATTTTTCAGTCATTAGCAGTTTGAATTTGTGGATACATAGGGAGGGGGAACAATGCATTCTGCTGATTTTCAGAGTTTTGTTCAGCCAGTAGGGGGCGTAGTTTACTCATGCCTCGTTCTGTGTTCTAGTGAACAGGTGTGGTCAGCCCGTGTCAGGCAGGCCTCTGGGACATGCAGTGTCTCAGGGTGGACGTGCCTTGTTTCAGAGCACTCAGTTACTTCCTCAAAAAGTTTCATTGAAATTAAAAAATAAGGAAGGGGCTAAAATTATGAAAAGTAAAAATCAGATTTTATAGTGGGAAGTTTTATTTTTATGATCAAAATTTATATACATATATATGTATATTTGTATGTGTACATATATATGGGGGTGAGTCAAATTCCAGACATGGTTTAGAGAACCTTTGAAACCTGAAGCAATGGACAGCTGAGCCGTCAGACGTGTGGGCTGTACATACGTTTTTATCACATGCCCCAGCAGATACACACCAGAAAAACGTTCTCTGTAGCACATGGAAGGGTCTTGTATAGGGAGTACCTAAGGTTACCAGTGTTTGTGCCTAGAAATGGGTACACATTTCCTCCTGCCAGGCTTTTCATGTGGCAGATTTGAGTTTATACAGTCAGACGTGCTGAGTTGAGGTTTTCTCTGTGGTTATATACACTGCGCCACCAGGCTTAAATCCCTGTGGCCATACCTCATTTTCAGAATGAGGATTGGTTTCCCAGAGGGCTGTTCTCAGAAACTTGGTGTCTTCAGTCTGCATCACCCCCTGGAATTGGGAGTGTCTCCAGCAGTGCCGCTCTGTTGCTGATGTGGGAGTTGGAGGGCTGTTTCCCATTTTCCAATAAAGCCTTAGTCTCCAGTTTGCTTTTGTATCAGAGGTGTTGGGCCTTCTAATGCTTCTGCCCACCAATGGCTGCAGTACTTGGTCCAGAATATTTCTGCCTCTTCTCCCAGATTGTGTTGTATAACCCCAGAGGCAGCAGTGTGTGCTGGTCCCATGCCAGGTAAAGCTTTCCTTCCTTGGAAGAGATGGTGAAGTTAGTGCTTCTCCCGGTTCTGTCCAGCCCATGCTGTGGGTGTACCCTAAGACTCTCCAACTTTGTGTGTGCCTGCTGGGGTTTATGACAAGAGTGCATAAAGGAACTTGTGACTTGGGCTCCGTTAGTCTGATGTTTATTCTAACTGAGTTTTCTCTGCAGTATGGCTGCTTCTGCCATGGTAAGAAGGGCTTAAATCCCTCCCTCCCCTCTTCCCCAGGAGGCTTCTGGTCAGAACCCAGAGTTCAGTCTCGGTCCCCGCCCCCTTATTTGGTCAGAAGGTTGGAAGCAGCATTCTAGCTTTTGATCCCACTCAAGAGTCCTCGTGATTTGTTGGTTTGTACCTTCTGTTTCTGTCCCAAATTCATCTTTTTCTTCTTTCCCGTTTTTAATTTTTCTTTCACTTTCTCTATATTAGTTTGACTTTTAGAATTATTTTTTTTAATTAATTTATTTTTTTATTTTTTATTGGTGTTTTTTCTGTATGTATGTCTGTGTGAGGGTGTTGGATCCTGGACTTATAGACAGTTTTGAGCTGCCATGTGGGTGCTGGGAATTAAACCCAGGTCCTCTGGAAGAGCAGCCAGAGCTCTACCTGCTGAGCCATCTCTGCAGCCCTGTGATTATTTTCTTTTAATTATTTATAATTATTAATGTTTATTTCCTGAAAAATTGGAAACACTTGCCTGACTAAACAAATTCTAAAGGCAGTGACTATATCTCTACTTTAAGCTCCAGGCCCTTCCTCGGAAGAACATCCGTGTTGTCCCATACCCCACCTTATTCTGTGGACGTGGCCTGTGCCTCCAGGTTGTCAGCCACTGCTGCCGCCACAGGGCTGGCGCTCGCTTGACTCCAGTCTGTAACTGCCGTGTCCTTCTTCCCGTCCTGCCCTCTTGTCTCTCTTCCCCTTTT
>NC_022027.1:57122650-57133023 GCF_000317375.1 Microtus ochrogaster | reverse complement strand
CACTTTTTACATTGAGTTTGCCTTTGCTCTTTTTTTAAAAAAAAGCAGATCTTGCCTCAAGTTTATTTGTAAAACAGCATAGGGCCCTGATCACCTAACTTAGCATGTGGGTGTGTGACACCAGCCCACCTGCCTTCACGCTGCAGACAGAAACCTTTCGTAGGGGCACTACTGGATCTGAGGCCTGGACCTTGGTTTAATCCTTGAGCTTTGACTGGCAGAGCCTACGACTCTTGGCCAGGTAGCTTCTAATCCAGTTCCCAAGCCTGGGGTGAGCAAGGAAAGCAAGATGACCGATTGTATAACCGGGGCCATTTGGCATCTTGGGCTGGGGCCACCTTGGATTGACAGACTCTTGATGGCTTCTGCACACACTCATTGCCTTTGCATTGCTTACCTGCGTCTTCTTCAGGCCTTTCTTCTTGGTTAAACATATGTTCCTCAGGAATTTGGGGTTTGACCCCCTTGAGAGAGAGATTTGTGTCTTTGTGACCGGGTTTTCTTGATGCCATTTCTTGTGCCATTTTTGGAATTGGTTATGTGTGGTTTGGTTCTTGGCCTTGGCCATGGCTGAACTGTAACCCATGGCTCCTGAAGTGCCTGTGCCCTTATATGAGCACTTAATTGAGTAAACTCTTGTAGACTGAAAAAAATTTTTTTATATGTTGGCTGGTAAAATGCCTTCGTTATCTTCCCTTCATTTGGACTCAGTTTTCCTTTACTTGCCTGTTTCTTCAGCCTGCTGAGTCTTGTTATAACACATCTTGGTGAGGATGTGTTTGCCTCTGTCGTCCTTGGATTAACTGTGCTCCTTGAGCTGTGTGTTCACACCCGCGTGTTTTGTTTATGTGTTATAGCACTGGAGCTCACACCTAGATAGTCAGTGCTGTACCACCGAGGTGCTTAGTGCACTGACTAGCCAGGATTACAGCAGGCTTACAGAACTTGTCCTTTTTTGATTTTTCAAGATAGTGTTTCTTTGTGTATCCCTGGCTGTCTTGGAGCCTGCTTTTTAGACCAGGCTGGCCTCAAACTCACCGAGATCTGCCTTCCAGGTGCTGGGATTAAAGGCGTGCGCCACTATTGCCCAGCTCTTCTTATTTTTTCCATTTTTTGTACCTTTAATAATTTTAAGTATTTACTTTATGTAAAGTCCTTATATAATTTTCTTATTATGAGGAATTTTTAAACTATATCTACTTTCCCATTAAAATCAGAGATCTAAATTTTTTTATAGAACTATTTTTTTTTATTTTTCATAGAACGAGGCAGAATGATTCAAAGGACAGTGCCAGCTGAGCATTCACTGCGCCTGCAAACTTCTTTCTTCGGTCCCCGTGCGCGTGCCCTCCTCACAGTCCTCCTGACACAGCCGAAAGGCAAGCCTGTTTTTCCAGAATACTGAGATTTGTTAGGGTTAAATAACTTGCCCGAGATCAGAGAACACCTGACTCATTGGTGATGTGAGAGGGCCGACAGTTCAGTTTATGCTCTTGTCTCCCGTATCTTTCCCCAGGCTTTCAGAAATAATTGTCTCTCGGTTGTCTGTGAAGGTCTCATAGTTTACAGATTTTTTGCATAAGTGGTATATTTAGGTTATATTTTTGTTTATTTAAGTATTTATTTCTAGTGTTTAGAAGCAGGGTCTCATGTAGTCCAGGCTAATCTCAAACTCTGTATTAAATGAACAAAGGTAGCCTAGAACTCCAGGTCCTCCTGCCTCTACCTTCCAAACACTGAGACTGCAGATGTATGCCACTGTGCCTTTCTGGTATGTTGATTAAGGAGTTTTAATATTCTTTTGAAGAATTCAATGTTTTTGTTTTAAAGATTTTTTTTTTTTTTTGAGACAGGGTCTTGCTGTTAGTATGGGCTGTCAGGTTCACAGAGTAGCCCAGGTTGTCCTTAAACTCTTACTGGTGCTTCTTCCTCTGCCTCCCTAGTATGGATACATGTGCTACACACTTGACTAAAGATCTGTTTCATATCTTTTTCCATTTTTAATAAACATTTAAACAAACATTTTATAAGATTGTTGAAGTGTAAGATTTACAGGTTAAAAATTAATTAAAAATTTCCAGTCTTTTACCTATAGTGAGTCTATTTATATTTTTCATTAGAACCAGATCAACAGTAACCAGCTTCGAAGAGCAGAGCAAGAGGTCACCAGTCTGCAGGAGAAGGTGCATTCTCTTTCTGCGAAGAACAAAGGGTTGCTTACCCAGTTAAGTGAGGCAAAGCGCAGACAGGCAGAGATTGAATGCAAGGTAAGTGTTGGTGTAATGCTGCCTTTTATAGATTTATTTATTATATACTGTCTTTTTGAGACAGCCTCTCAATATATGGCCTTGGCTAGCCTGGAGCTTGTTTTGTGGACTAAACTGGCCTCAAAGTCTCATTGATTCCTTTGGCTCTGCCTCCCATTGCTGGGATCCAAGGCATGTACCACACCAAGATTAAATTTTCAGACAAGGTTCACTCATTTTGTTCATAGGGTGAATTGCAGAGAAGAAACCTCATTTTTAACCGTAGACTTGGTTAAGTTAATGTCTTACATTGGTGTCTCCATCGACTAGTGTGTCTTTAGCACCCAGCTGTGATGGCTCACCTGAAGATGCAGTGGTGCAGGGTCTGATGCTCCCTACTTGATTCTCGCCGTGTTAGCAGGCAGGCAGTGTTGCAGTGCTTTCTGGGTAACAGAAACAGAAATGGGTATGCACAGGTAGATTAAGAAAAATGAATACAATTTCCATCTGTTAATCGGTTTTTGTTTATATGAAGCTTTTTGTTCAAAAAGAACTATAAGTATTTGAAATAAATTGAATTTTTTATGAAAAGGCTTATAGCAGCTTTAGCTAATGGGGGGTCAGGGCTGGGGCATCAGGCAGAGTATGGATAGACGTACATAAATACGAGAATAGCTGAGGAGATGCATGTCGTCCGAGCTTTAGAGCTGATTTCTGGAGAGGGTGCGGCATTTTAAGAGGAACTATTAATCCGTCAGCACAGCTCCTTTAAGAGTCGCAGTGCCCTCAATGCATCCCAGCTTACTATTTTATGAGAAATGAGACTTTCAGCTGCTCACACAAAGCTGTAATTCCATCAACTTGTTCTGGTGTTATTAAAAACCAGGAGTGAAGCTGGAGTGGTTATCTGTGTCACTGAGATCCAGAGATGAAATTACATCCTGATAAATATTCATGGTTGTTAGAGTTCAGACTGAAGAAATCTGTAGGCAATACTGACAATTGTTAGCTCAAGAACTGACCCTTTAAAAAGGTACAACTGGACTAATTTAACCATAAAGTTGTATCAAAGGCTACACAAGCAGTGGTGGCGCAGTGAGTTGTACCGTACCTTGTCACCCTGATGGCTGATGGACGTTTTGATGCCACACTGCCCTTGTGATTTGTCTTCAATAGAGAACTAGTGTAATCTTTTCTATAGCAGTGCCAGCTTTCTTCAGACAATTTGTTAATAGTATTTCTGAATTTAATATTATCGTGGCACCTGTTAGCAAAATAAAATGTTCTTTGGAAGTATTTGTGGAACTTGGCCATGAAGATACTTGTTTTGAGTTTGTCTCAGTAATGGGTAAGGACTCGGAGCAGTGGAGGACTGGGCAGGCTGGCCCAGGATTTCCCTCAGTACCCTAGAAGTGTGCCCAGGACCCTCACTCTGATGTGCCCCTTGCACTAACTCAGCGTCTTCACCACCTTCGCAGATCCTGGTGATTAATATTAGTGCACTTATTCTTACTCCGGCGCCTAGAGCCTGTCATGCTTCCCGCTTAGAGTACAATTCAGTAACAACTATAACTTCTCCGAGAAGCGTCCCTTATTACATAAATTAGATTCATTTTCATTATGTTTTATATGATTAAAGCTTATGATTTGTTGGTGAGTAACCTTTAAAGCTCATTTTATTTTTCATATATAAGTATCTGAATAGTATCTGTATTATCAACATTTTTACTCTATAAACGAGTTTGAATATTCTCACTTAAAATAGCACAAGCCCATAATCCCCATTTCTGTCCCCAACACTTTGAATCTCGAAAGATTTTCATAAACTTCACGCAGGTTCACTTGAAGGCAACATTTGACTTGAACTGGTAGGTGGCCTCTTCCAAGTTGTTGTTCCCTGGGACATGGATGTTTATGCCTGACTGCTGCAGTGCAGGTACCGACTCAGACCCTGCCACACCCTACGAATATCAGTTTATGCCCTTGATAGTTTGTATAGTCTGAAAAAATCTCAGTTCCAGACTCAGCCAGGTTATGTCTGTTTTCTTGGTGCTGTAGAACAAGGAGGAAGTCATGGCTGTGAGGCTCCGGGAAGCTGACAGCATAGCCGCTGTGGCTGAACTGAGGCAGCAGATCGCCGAGCTTGAAATCCAGGTACACGGTAGCCGCTCCCGCCCGCACCAGAACCACTGCGTGTGTATATCTGCCTTCCGGTGACTGCGGTTCTGTTTTCAATACTTCATCCCTCTCAAAGGACTTGGGGGTGGGGTGGGGGGGATTCATCTGGAGGCCAGAGGGTGAAGTTGAATGTTTTCCTCCGTTGCTCTCTACTTTACTAACTTAGGCTGATCTTGCTAGTGAGCTGCTCCAGGTCCCTTGTCCCCCCTGAGTCTCTGCCTGCTTGGCCTTACATGCAGCTGCCACTCACATGGGTGCTGAGGTCTGAACTCTGGTCTTCCCGCTCAGGGAAGTGCTCCACCCACTGAGAAATCTCAGCCAGCAGGTGCGTTTTTACTTATACATAGCATAAAACTTTCAAAATGTACAATTCTGTGACATTAAGAATATTTATGCTGTTGTATGACCACCAACACCATCTCCTCCAGAACATTTTCAGGAGAGTGGAAGCCTGCCGTCCTGCTGTGTTAGGTGGCATCACCGCCTCATGCACACTGGTGATTTCCCAGGGGCAATGGTGCCGGTGCCAGGCATCCCTTTACATGATACTTAGCATTTTTTATCTTCTTTGGGGAAAAGTCCATTCACACTCTCATCCATTAGGATCTGTTTATCTTGTTGGTGATTAGTTGTGGGAGTTACTTGTGCATTCTCAGTAGCAAGCATGTCCAGTGGTGTGGTTTATTAATGTTTCCTTCTGCAGGGTACTTTTCTTTTCATGATTTATTTTTTATTTTATGTATCTATAGCCTACATGTATGTCTGCACCATGTGCATGTAATGCACACAGACGCCACAAGAGGGCGTCAGATCCTTATGGATGGTTGCTAGCGACCATGTGGCTGCTGGGAACAGAATTTGAGTCCTCTGCCAGAGCAATGTTTGTTCTTAACTGCTGAGCTGTCTCTCCAGCACCAAGGTGTAGCAGGGGATTGTTTGGACTGTCAGCTCCTGAATAATGACACGGAGACTTTTTATTAATTATAAAAGCTTGGCCTTAGCGTAGGCTTGTTTTACAGCTTAAATTAACCTGTTTATGTTAATCTACATTTTGTCATGTGGCCCATTACCTCTCCTCAGTACCATACATCCAACTTCCTCTGCATCTGGCTGGCAAATTTTCCATCTCAGACTCTTTCCCAGAGTTCCTGTCTCTCCCTGGAAGTCCCGCCTATTCTCTTCTGCCTAATTATTGGCCACTCAGCTCTTTATTAACCCAATCAGAAGGTGCCTTTGGCAGGTGAGGTAAACAGAGATGGATCTTCACATGATATACAAAGAGATTATCCCAGCACCAAAGGTGTTGATAGTCTTTTGATGCATAAAAGCTTTTTTATCTGAAATCTAAAATCTAAGAGAACTTCTAAGTCCATTTTGAATGACACTCATCATCTGTCTGCACTATCACTTCTATTTTAAAAAGAAAATTTAGAATTTTAAAAAAGTAAACGTGGGCCAGATGTGGTGACGGCTATTATTCTAATCCCCTGCCAGGCTAAAGCAGGAGATTGCAAGTTTGGTGTCAGGATGGGGCACCATGCTGAAGTCCTGCCCCACCTTCCACCCACAACGTCATTTTAAATATCCTACTTTTCCTTCCTTAGTTCTGTTTCTGTTGTGTTTTGTTTTATGTTTATGAGTATTTTGCCTGTTTATATATCTCTGTACCATGTGGAGACCATCCCTGTGGAGTCAGAAAGAGAGTATTGGACACCCTAGAGTTAGAGCTACAAATGATTTGGACTACCATGTGGGTGCTGAGAACTGGACCTGGGTCCTCTACGAGAGTAAACAATGTCCCTCACTGCTGAGCCAGCTCCTGGCCCCATGTCCTACGCTTTTACTACAAAATATGATAAAGTAGTAAGTGTCCTATATGAACAGAGTATTACAGGAGTTGTTTGTTTGTTTGTTTGGTGTCTTAGTTATGGTTTCTGTTGCTGTGGTAACACACTGAGTTCCAAAGCAACCTGGGAGGAAAGAGTTTATTTCATCTTACAGCTTTTCATTCATTTTCTAGGGAAGTCAGGGTCAGAACACTCAAGGCAGAAACGAAAGCAGAAGCCATTAAGGAACATTGCTTACTGCACCCAGGACCACCAGCACAGGGTTGGCACACCTACAGTCATTAATCAAGAAAATCCACCACAGGCTTGCCCACAGGCAAAACTGGTGTGTGTGTGTGTGTGTGTGTGTGTGTGTGTGTGTGTGTGTGTGTTGGGAGGGGGTGCGTTTTCTCTATTGTGGTTCCTTCTTCCCAGGTGACTCTACCTTCTACCTTGTGTGGCGTTGACATAGACTGGCCAGCACAGTATTAGTTTAGTTTTCTGAGAGGTCTCGATATGTAGCCCAGGTTGTCCTGGAACTCACTGTGTAGGGCTGACTGGTCTAGAACTCCCATAAGAACTCATGTCTGTGCATCCAGAGTGCTGTGATCATAGGTGTGAGGTACCATGCCTAGCTTTGGTTACTAAAATCATGCTATTATACACAATTCTATATTGACTTTTCCAAGTTATTGTTCTATTGTGAAGAGACACCATGACCAAGGCAACTCTTATAAAAGAAAACATTTAATGGGGGCGGGGTTGGTCAGTGGCTACTGTGGTGGGAAGCAGGTAGACACGGGGCCAGAGTAGTAGCCCAGAGCTTTCCATTCTGGTCCGTAGACAGCAGGTGGTGTCAGGGAGGGAGGGAGGGAAGGAGGACAGAGATTTAGACTCAAGAGATCCTGGCAGGTACTTTTAAAACCTCAAAGCCTACCCCAGTGATGTACCTCCAATAACGTCACACCTGTCTCAACAGGGCCACACCTCTTGATTTTCCCCAGACAGTTCCACCAGCTGGGTACCAAACATAGGGGCCTGTGGGTGCCATTCTCTTTCAAACCACTGCACCATCTTTCTAAACATCCAATCACAAAATAGCAAGATTTAAATCATGACTTTTAGCTAGGGTTGGTGGCATATGCCTGTGACTTCACAGCCTGTGTGTTGTGCATGTGTGAGTGTGCACTCATGTATACACGCAGAAGCCAGAACTGAACATGGGGTGTCACACTGAGCCAGAGACTCGCTGTTTTGGTAGATTGACAGGCCAGTGAGCTCCTAGGATGCGCTTGTGTCTGCCCCTCAATGCTGGGGTCACAGACATGTGCTTTTTTCAGTGGACACTGGAGATTTAAACTGAGGTCTTGATCATGCAGAGCAAACTTCTTACCCACTGATTCATTTCCAGCCCCCAAATCAATTCTTGTTTGTGTTCAAATACTTACTAAAATGAAGAATCTCATATTCTGCATGTTTTTCAAAGTGAAATCTACATATTACATCATTTTATGAAAAATGAAATGAAGATGTATGGAATATTCTTAAACTTTTCTCTAACTTGCTGTGCTGAGCCAGTGCTAATCGTTTTATTGTTACTTTGCTATAAGGTCTGCTTTCCCGGTTTCCAGTATAAGTGAGCACATGTGTTTATCCATGTCACAAATGATAGCATTTCTTTTTGTCATTATTTATTTGTTTTTGGTATTCGAGGCAGAATCTTACTGTGCTGCCCAGACTAGAAGTTTATATGGCTCAGGCTGTTCTCTACCCCATGATCCGCTTGCTTCTGCTCTCTGAGTGCTGAGATTGCAGGCTGCACAGTCAGAACTAGCGCAGCCCCAGCCGTTTAAAGGCTGAGTAGCCTCCCGTTGTATGCATGGACATTTTCTTGATCCACTCGTCAACCCATCAACATATTTTGACTTCTGTGAAATCAGATGTTTTCCTATTGTGCCCCAAGTTTTCTGGGTCTTTGTATCTTGAGTCTTGATGACTGGACCGTTTGTTAGCACATTTTCAGCCTGGAATAGCTTCAGGGTCAGCCTGGAATAGCTTCAGGGTCCTTCTTTCCTACCTTCTGTAATGCGGGCCAGAGGTACCTGTCTAAGGTATTCAAGTTTTCAGCTTTAGTAGCTAACACCTGCCAACGTTTGCCGCAAACAAAACTGAAAACCCTCATTTTGAATCTGTCCTAGCGTTTCTGTTTTTTCCTGCTCATCCTTTGTCCATCTCCTGGCTGTTGTGTCTGAAACATTTGAAATTCTTCCATCCGTTTTCCTTTTTCCAGCCTCCACTGCCGGTCTCTGTCCAGTAGTTACCAGAGGTGCTTTCCTAAAACAAACCGAGCAATCACATCAGAACTCCTCCGCGTGGTTATCCCCGAGACTCCTGTTTCCATCCTCACGCCCTCTCCTGCGTTCAGCACTGCGCCCAGTGTGCTCAAGCGTGTGCTGTTCTGGGGCTTTTGTGCTCCTGCAGGTTTCTGGACCCTCTGCATACTGTTTTCTACTTAGGTTTTTGTACATTCTACTACTTTTGAGGCAGTTTAGAAGATGATGTCTGCCTCAGTGAAAACAGAGGATTGAGACTATGACGCTTGGTCCTCCGCTAATGTGACCAGGTAAGGTTCACTGGACACGAGGACAGAGGGCTCGAGAGCACTTGCTGCTCTTCCAGAGGACCCAAGACGGGCAGACTTGAGCAAAGAATTAACTGTCCAGAGTCAGGAGCTTGTGTTAACAGTCTCAGGTGGAGGAGAATGGGGGAAAGGAGGAAATCTGAGAAAGAAATAGACCTAAAAGTTTTGGTTTTTCTCTGAGTAATTCGGAAAGTCATTAAAAGGTTTTCAAGTATTTGAGGGATCAGTCAGATAACATTTAATAAAAGGCTTGAACTAAACCTCATTCAGAATAGTGCTTGTAAGTGTGTGCTGTCTTATGTCAGTGGGAATGGTCAGAAACCAACGTTTCTCCTGTTAGTGGAGTCTGCACTTCTTTGTTGACCCAGATGTCGCCTGACCTCTGCTCTACGTGGCTCCACAGGACTGTCCCTAATTTTCAAGTAGTGGACAAAACATAGGAAAGTTCATTTTTGCTGTTATGTTGAGGAAAATAGATGAGGATTAAATCCATGTGATACTTAACCCTGGAAATGAATTATATTTTGGTTATTAAAAAATAAACATGTTGGTTTATAAAAAAAACACGTTAGAGACTCTGTGCTAAGTAAGCCCTTGAGTTGGCATGGCTTTGTTACAGGTGGCACAGATCCAGCGTGGGTCCTCTTCCTGGTACTTTGCAGCGTTTACCCACTTGTGCTGGTTTGCCCAGCAGATAACCTCTAGGGATGCCTCAGATGGGCAATACCCCAACTACTGATGGCTTAGAGACGCCCACTCAGAATTCTGTTCTGACAGCGAATGTGGGATCTAGGTTTAAATCAGTGTGCCCAAAGCAGCCTGCACTTTGACAGAGATGGAAAGGAAGTGATAAGGTCTTTACTATCACCTTTAAAATACTAATGCTTTTAGTTGTGTGAAGTTACTGAACCGTGGAATTCTCCATAAAACTTTGTGATTGATTTATACTTTACAGCCTCTTAAACTAGCTGCTAAGCTTCCATCTGACTCTCGAAGTATATTTATTTATTGTTTTTATTTTGAACAACTTAATTAAACAATAAAAGATCTTTATCTTTCAAGACATTTTTACTTCAAGCATTTTTAAATTTGGAAACAGGTAGTCTGTAACTGTATCACAACGCAGAGAGCTGGGTGTAGGCACTTCCTCTCGCTTGCATCTAGTTATTAGGGTTATTATATGATTCAGGGCCCTCTTGCTGCAGACAGATTCCAGTGCGCACATTCTGCAGACACTTGTTAGTATAGCTCAAAGCCATGAAACACACAGTGTTCAGTAGACTGGCAACAGTAGAAAAGGCCTAGAAACAACAGGAAGGAGATCTGAGAACACCGAGTATTTAATTCATAGTCACTGTCACACGGGCTCATGGATCTTAACCAACATAGCTAATGAATGTAAGAGAACTGTCTTCTCAAACTGTCTTTGAATCTAAGACTATTCCAGAAACCATATGGTTTCATCCTTTTTTTTTTTTTTTT
>NC_022027.1:57119581-57122550 GCF_000317375.1 Microtus ochrogaster | reverse complement strand
TTTTAGTTTTTTGAGACAGGGTTTCTCTGTAGCTTTGGAGCCTGTCCTGGAACTAACTCTTGTAGACCAGGCTGGCCTCGAACTCACAGAGCTCCACCTGCTCTGCCTCCTGAGTGCTGGGAGTAAAGGCGTGCGCCATCACCACCCAGCTGGTTTCCTACTTTTTAAGAACTCAGAATTACGTAGAGTTTTAAATATCTGTAACAAAATTAATTCATTGCCAATTAAACTACAACTTATAAGAAACATTCCCCACCTTTTTGTGTGTGAAACCCGATTTCTTCATTTGTACGTTTGTCAGAAATATCTCTTGTGCGTTTCTCTTTGTAGGTCTCTAAAAAAATGCTAGGAAAAATGAATCTAATTTCTTCCTTCTATTCTTTTCAGAACATTATTCTATGTGTATTTCAGAATGTATGTCTTTATTTTATAGTTATCTAAATGTATTTTCATTTTCTTCAGGTTACTAAGAAGACTATTCAAACTTCGTGTCTATGACTTTAAGTTACAGGAAACTGTTTTGAGGATTCATCAGTTGTACAGATCAGTTGATTTGTTTTTAGATGTTTCAAATGAGTCACACGAAGTCATGGAGAGGCTACCACTTACCACAGTTACTGTTCTGATTAAATTCTTCGTGAGGCTGAGTTATAAATCAGTAATCACTTATTAAAGTTTAGTGGTTAGTCTTAATGTTTCAGTATTACTCCGTCCATTAATCAGGGTGCTGCCTGCCAACTGCCTTACAGTCATTCCGTGTGCAGTCACAGTTCATGAGACCTTTGACTTTAGCAGTTGAGTTGAAAACGACAAAATAGAGCTGAAGAATTCCAACCACGCTGTAGGCAACATTGTGGCCTCTCTGACCGTTGAGCCTGGTTTCATAATACAGCCATTAATGTGTTATTCAATCTTTAAAATAGTAAAGAGATGGCTTCTCAAAGTGTTTTGTAGAGGAGTTTGGCTTTCACCAGAGAGAGCAGCGCATGCCTGTCTTGGTGAGCTGCAGCCTCCTCTTTGGTTGAGTTTTTCATCTGCAGCTGTAAGAAATTACTTGTAAAATGTAAGCTCTCCACTTGCATCTGAGACTGAGTAACCTGCCTTGAGTCATGACCCTGCTAATACCACAGCCTTCTGTAATACTACTCCCAGAGAAAACCCACATCCTATGTATAACCTTAGATTTATTTTGAAATCTTTATGAAAAGAACATGGGGAGATTACTAATTGTTTTTGTTATTTCCTTTGTGGCTGTGATGTCTACTTGTAAGCAGTGTTTTTCCTTTTAACAGGACTAAAGTGTCAAGGTCTAATAAATAATTATTTCAAATTCTGAAAGTAAAACATAAAATTTTAATAACTGTTCGCATGTGAAAAATTTATTGTATGTCAGACTTCTGATGAAAACTCAGAAAGGAGAAAGCTGTGGGACTTAGGGCAGCCAGTGCATACGTGTAAGCTGGAAACCATTAACTGGGGGCTGGAGAAATGGCTCAGTGGTTAAGAGCAGTGTCTGCTCTTCCAGAGGACCCAAGACGGGCAGACTTGAGCAAAGAATTAACTGTCCAGAGTCAGGAGCTTGTGTTAACAGTCTCAGGTGGAGGAGAATGGGGGAAAGGAGGAAATCTGAGAAAGAAATAGACCTAAAAGTTTTGGTTTTTCTCTGAGTAATTCGGAAAGTCATTAAAAGGTTTTCAAGTATTTGAGGGATCAGTCAGATAACATTTAATAAAAGGCTTGAACTAAACCTCATTCAGAATAGTGCTTGTAAGTGTGTGCTGTCTTATGTCAGTGGGAATGGTCAGAAACCAACGTTTCTCCTGTTAGTGGAGTCTGCACTTCTTTGTTGACCCAGATGTCGCCTGACCTCTGCTCTACGTGGCTCCACAGGACTGTCCCTAATTTTCAAGTAGTGGACAAAACATAGGAAAGTTCATTTTTGCTGTTATGTTGAGGAAAATAGATGAGGATTAAATCCATGTGATACTTAACCCTGGAAATGAATTATATTTTGGTTATTAAAAAATAAACATGTTGGTTTATAAAAAAAACACGTTAGAGACTCTGTGCTAAGTAAGCCCTTGAGTTGGCATGGCTTTGTTACAGGTGGCACAGATCCAGCGTGGGTCCTCTTCCTGGTACTTTGCAGCGTTTACCCACTTGTGCTGGTTTGCCCAGCAGATAACCTCTAGGGATGCCTCAGATGGGCAATACCCCAACTACTGATGGCTTAGAGACGCCCACTCAGAATTCTGTTCTGACAGCGAATGTGGGATCTAGGTTTAAATCAGTGTGCCCAAAGCAGCCTGCACTTTGACAGAGATGGAAAGGAAGTGATAAGGTCTTTACTATCACCTTTAAAATACTAATGCTTTTAGTTGTGTGAAGTTACTGAACCGTGGAATTCTCCATAAAACTTTGTGATTGATTTATACTTTACAGCCTCTTAAACTAGCTGCTAAGCTTCCATCTGACTCTCGAAGTATATTTATTTATTGTTTTTATTTTGAACAACTTAATTAAACAATAAAAGATCTTTATCTTTCAAGACATTTTTACTTCAAGCATTTTTAAATTTGGAAACAGGTAGTCTGTAACTGTATCACAACGCAGAGAGCTGGGTGTAGGCACTTCCTCTCGCTTGCATCTAGTTATTAGGGTTATTATATGATTCAGGGCCCTCTTGCTGCAGACAGATTCCAGTGCGCACATTCTGCAGACACTTGTTAGTATAGCTCAAAGCCATGAAACACACAGTGTTCAGTAGACTGGCAACAGTAGAAAAGGCCTAGAAACAACAGGAAGGAGATCTGAGAACACCGAGTATTTAATTCATAGTCACTGTCACACGGGCTCATGGATCTTAACCAACATAGCTAATGAATGTAAGAGAACTGTCTTCTCAAACTGTCTTTGAATCTAAGACTATTCCAGAAACCATATGGTTTCATCCTTTTTTTTTTTTTTTT
>NC_022027.1:57112114-57119461 GCF_000317375.1 Microtus ochrogaster | reverse complement strand
ATATATTTTAAAATATGCACACTTGGGGACTGGAAAAATGGCTCAGCAAAAAAACACTTCCTACTCTTCCAAAGCACTGGAGTTTGTTTGGTTCATTGGGCAGCTCTGAATATCTGTAATTAAAGCTCCAGGAGGTCTAGCACCCTCTTCTGGCTTTTGTGTGTAACAGCACACATTTTGCATATACAAACACGAACATAGTTTTAAAAAATTAAATATGTGCATTTGTATGTATTATGTGCATATTAATATACATGTTTAAATAAATTAGGATATGACTGTTCATCTTAAAAAGACAGTGTGTTTGCCTTAAAATTAATTTGGAGTGTTTATACTGAACCTCATTAAAAATGTTGCAGTATTGCCTCTCAGGAAATAGAAGACTCGATGATACAAGCCTAGGATATCTCTGTCTATGAGTTATCTGATTGCTGTAACTGTTAAATAGCTGTATGTTCAAGTTACTTTAAGATAATCATTGCTAGAAAGAAAACAAGAATTATAACCTCCAAATGAAAAGAAAAGCAGCAAAGGAAACTGTTCACAGGAGGCTGCCACACTCCCTCTCTTACCTGAGAGCCTTTGGGTTGTTTGGTTTCTGCCTGCTTCTCTGGTACATTTTACCACATTTCCCTTCACAAGTTGGGTCAGCAGGGCCTGCCTTTTCCTCTCTGTGTTGAAGGCATGCAGCACTGTGCACAGTTGTCTTCATGTTTGTATGAAGGCTGTTGCTCTTGCTGCTTCTTATATTTTCAATTCTTTACATTTCCCTGGAGTCTCTCACTGACTCAGAGATTCCCTGTCATCTTTGTAACGTAGCCTGCTCCCTCCCTAGTTACTGTATCTCATCTCTGTGTTCTCTGTGTGTGTGTGTGTGTGCTCGAGGGTGCCGTGCTGATACATGTAGATCAGAGGACTCCTTACGGGTTCCTGGGGTTGAAATCCGTCTTCAGGTTGGCGCAGACACCTGTACCCATTGCTGTCTCAGGACTGTGTATTATATTGTATAAGCCCTTATCAGTATTTGAATTATCTTCTTTTTAAGAACTAGCTGTTGTCCAGCATGGTGACCATATCTTTAATCCCAGCACGTAGAAAGCAGCAGCAGGCTGATCTCTGTAAATCTGAGGTTAGTCTGTTCTGCATAAGCAAGTTCTAAAATAGCCAGGGCTATATAATAAGACCCTGTCTCAAAAACAAAATGAAACAAAATAAAAGCCCATAGGTACATAAGTTAGAATTTTGTCCAATTTAATTCTGAATGCCTATACCCAGTCTTCTGAATGCTGAGATTATATCCATTGCTTCCATGCCCAGGTAACAATCTTTTTTGTTTGTTTGTTTGTTTGGTTGGTTTTTTTGAGTACCTGCCATGCAGTAGACACTATATTTGCTTTACTATGGTTTCTCTTTGTGTTGAAAGATGATTTTAAAACAGTATTTTAGAGTTCAGAGTGCTCTTGACTGAACAATGCACAGGTTTGCATTTTGACTCTTTTGAAAGTTATTAATTAAATATGTAGAGGGATTATTGTAGATAAAACGAGGCTAAAAGTAGTAAAGTTCCTGTTGTAATCACAAACTTGGGTTTGTCTCTAGACGGTAACGAGGCATTTTCAGGGGGTTGATTAGGTTTGATGGTTTATGGAATTACTGTTAATTTAGACATTTCTAATGTTTATAGGCCAAGTTATATAGAACAGTTCCTTATTCTCAGTGCATAATCAAGGATGTGATAGTAAATGTCATGATAGCCACTACTTTGATTTGAAACGGGGAAATTCGGGCAGATGTGAGAGACGAGGTGCCTTGCTGCCTGGGCTATTGGATCTAGTGGGTCAATTATGAGCTCTAATGGGTCAAAATCTCAAAATAAAACTTGTTTATCTGATTGTGTAGATTATTTTAAAACTTTTAGATCGAAACATGGCTTTTTAAAATCAGCTATCTTCCTGTCTAAGGAAGTACCCTTCCTGTGGCAAGATAGGGTAAGTTTTAACCAACATTGAAACAGATAAAGAAACAAACAAGAATGGCCTTTTAGGCATACCCCATGAAATTTATCTGAAAAATCGGTCTGGCTAAATTTCTAGACTGGAACAAGTCTGAGGGCCTGTCTTTTCTTTCTCTCGCTTTCCCAGTTTTACTTATGTCTAAAAGCACAAAACTCACTTTTTCCAGCCACTGTCGGAACAGCTCGATGCTGTCTCTTAGTTGATGTGCAAACTCTTGTTACCTTAAAACATTCTTTTCAGCATGGCTCGATGGACACATTTGATTTTAATCTTGGTGATGTGTTGGTGTACAACAGGTACAGGTGAAGCTGTCTCTGAGTAAAGGTCCCCCTCTGCCTGACCTGACACATGACTGCATATGTGTGTTTTCTCCTCTCTAGGGAACCAGCAGCTGCTGATGTTTTCTAGTAAGCCGCCAGAGAGTGATACGTTCTTAGCATAGTCTGTCTCTTCCTGATGCTTCCTCTGAGTGAGCTTCCATGATGAGGGGACAAAATAACTGGGTGTGACTGAGGTCGCCAGCAGCAGTCCGGTGAATACAAGTGTCACCCCTGAGAATAGTAACCATCCGGGACACGGTGTGCTGCACTGTCCGACAGCCCCTTCATTCCCTGTCATACACACAAACATGCTTTTGTGTGTCCAGAGAATTACTTTGTTTATCAAATATTTGATTTTTCTTCATTCTTTAGAGTATTAATTTTTAGTCACAGGATTCACATGTGTGGACTTTTCTTAGATCTTAAATAGTTTTTTTAGTTCTTCATATCAAATTTAAATAATATTTTCCAAACTGGCGGGGTGGGTCACACGTTTAATCCCAGAACTCAGGAGGCAGAGGCAGGTGGGTCTGTGTGAATTTGAGGCCAGCCTGGTCTACAGAGTGATTTCTAAACCAGTCAGGACTACACAGAGAAACCTTGTCAAAAGCTGAGTTAAGTTTGAAAGAGATTTGAGTTCAAAAGTGATCTAAACTCTTGGAGAGAGGGATCAACCAGCTAAGACCAATATGGAACAATGTGACATGAAACTGGCAGCAGAATTGGAAGAAAGCATTCTGTTACTAACAGTAATTTGAGAATATTTATTTAGAGTGTATATTTTTTATAGTGGCTAAAAGAAAATCCAACCTAAATTGCCTTAAGTAATAGGAGTTATAATAAGGATTAACTCCTAAGTCTTAGAAGTAGATTGCACTTCGGTGTTGTAGGAGGCTGCTCGTTCGTCTTTGGCCACCCAGACTCCCGAAATAGTCACTTAGAAACTATTAATTACATCACTGCTTGGCCTATTAGCTCTAGTTTCTATTGGCTAACGCTTACATCCTAATTTAAACCATCTCTATTAATCTGTGTATCACCACATGGCTGTGGCTCACCAGCAAGGTTCTAGCTGGCAACTTGTGTCTTTCCCCTCTGGCGTCTCCATGGTGTCTCCAAACTCCGCCTTCCTCTTCCCAGCATTCAGTAGTTTTCTTCGCCTAGCTCTGTTCTGCCCTTCTGTAGGTCCAAGGCCCAGCATACAGAGGGGAACCCACATCACTTCAGGGATCTTTGTCTACGGATCCCAGTTGCTGTTAACCATGGTTCTGTAGGCTCTGCTTTCTTTGCTTTTCTAGTTGAGCTTCGCATCCATGAGCAGATGAGTGTCCATCATCCACACAGGGCATTCCCACCTGTAGCGTCATGGCAGCGTTCAAAGGGGCCAGTTTTGGAGCATTTGGGTTTTTAAATTAGGAATACCCAACCTGTATGATGACTAAACTATATAAATTAAGAAATTAAAATTTACTGTGTAGAGTTTGTTGCTTTTTCTTAAAACAGTTCTGAAGCTTGAGCTAGATGCACACCCAGCAGTGAGCTGCACACCCAGCCCCCAGAATCTAGTTTAGAGTAGGCTGTCACCTTCATCTCTGTGATATGTTGGAGGGCAGTGAGTGTGATTGACTTCATCACATCCTAACCTCGTAGCTAGGCTGCTGGAGTCTAGCAGACACGTTCATCACATTGGTTGGCAGAGATTGGTTCAGTGGTTGCTCAAACAGTGTGACTTTTAAAACTTTTGGTGAAGTTTTACACTGTATCTTCTTATTCTGGCATGTGATACAGGTTGGATATCTCTAATCTGAAAATCTAAAATAAACTTTTTTGAAGATGACACAGTGCCGCAAATGGAAAATTCCACATGTGACCTCTTGACAGGTCTCAATCTAATGTAATTTGATTGAAAAGTATTTTCTGCTTATGTGAGCAGTGAGGTTATAGCGTGTACATGAGTGAGGTGTGCTGTGCACTCTGTAGCCACAGCACGGAGGAGACTAGGCTGGAGATGACCAGCTGCAGGCCTGAGCCACAGAATAAGCCAGGTCCAGTCCACATCACTTAGCCAATCCCGTCTCAAAGTGAAAATGAGTGTCTTCGGAGGTGGTTAATGCTAGGCAACCTCTGATGTGTGAGGCACAGGCTCGGTTGCCTGTTCTATAGAAATAAACCAAAGTATAAAGGTTGTAAAAATACATTTTATGTTGTGGATTGGGGTTTGTTTCAAAGACTTCTCATTATACATATGCAAAAATTTCAAAAACTGAACTATAAAACACTTCTCTAAACAGTTTAGAAAAGGGATAACTTAATCTTACTGTTTTTCATTTTAAATTCTTAGGGAAATACAATGAAAGTCGTATTCATTAATGGAACAAGATGCAGATTTGTATATATTTTGTGTGTTTGTGCTGGGGAATCTATCTCAAGTCCTCCCCCTGCATGCTTACTGAGCTGTATTAAGCCCCCACCCCTATGGCAAGGTCTGTTCAGCCCTGGTTGCTCTTACACTAAGGATGTCCTTGCTTCCAGCTGCCAAGTGCTGGGATTATAGTTCTGGGCCACCGTACTTAGCACAAAAGGTAGATCTGTTGCTTTACCAGATATTCATTTATCCATCATTCTAACCTTCTTATTTTTTGATGCATTTCAAAGTAAGCTTTATTATTTTTTGCTCCTGGACACCTAAGCGCTCACATTATTAGCAATCTGATTTGTTGACTCTTTGACTTAAGGCTTAGCGCAAATCCTGATGTAGATATTCTCATGGCAAAGCTAACAGGATGTGCATCTGTGCCTGTTAACGAATACCACTTTATACCTTTGTGATCTGACAAAAGGTGTGTGTGCAAGGTCTCCTTAGCGCATTCCTGGAGTGTTGAGCTCTTTCTTTAGTAAACCAGTGAACTGGCAATCTGTTGTTATCAGCTGGACCAAAAGAAAACCTCAAGAATGCAAGTCTCTGGCAGATTTATTAGTGTAGCTGACACTTTCCCCTGCTTATCAGAAACAAACATATGACACTGCCCGAAAGTAGGAAGCCATAAAATACTTGGAAAAGACTTAAACATTAGGTAATTGAATGAATTGTTTTCACAGTGTTGTTAATTAATATGTAATTCTCATAATATATTATAGTTCTTCAATACATATGTGAATATATATTATGCTCTTACACTGAAAGAGGGTCTTTGCTAAAGATGCTTTAGAGTAATATTTAACTGAAAGCCTGTTTGTAGGACATTAAAAATCAAGAATTTATAGGTTTATTTACTTAATGACAAATTTACACATTTGTCATTAAATAGCATTTGGGGCATTTCTTTGTTTCCACTTTTAAAATATCAGTGATAGCTCCTTAGGTGGAATATTGAATCCCGATACTCAGGCAGGGCTCTTTGACTGATGTGTGTGCAGGACTGGTGTGCTGCTGACAAGTGTTCTGGGCTCCTGTTGGAGTTGCTCAGCCTTCTCCTCCCACCCCAGTTTATCCTTCATGCCTAACAGTTGTTACTCATGTTGCAATTCAAATTTAAATCTAAATGTTATTCCCTAGTCCATTATAGCATCAGACTTAATTGAATAGAGGGGTTCCCCCCCTCAGAAATTCCTTTTGTCTAGTAAGTACACGTGTAAGGGACATGTGTGTTTGGTTTTGTGGTACTGAGGACCGAACTACACCACTGAGGTTTATCTTCAGCCTTTGTTTGTTGGTTTGAGGGGAGTTCATATGTATTTTTCACAAAAATAGTTTTTATTTAAATTTTTGTTTTAGACTTATTTTTATTTTATGAGTGTTTTGCGTCTATGTAAGTATGTATGTGTGTGGTAGACCACATGTATGTGTGTATGTAAGTATGTATGTGTGTATGTAAGTATGTGTGTGTATGTAAGTATGTATGTGTGTATGTAAGTATGTGTGTGTGTGGTAGACCACATGTTTGCATGATGCCTGCAGAGATCAGAAAGGGTGTCAGATTCCTTGGAACTGAAGTTACAGGTGATTGTAAGCCACCATGTGGGTACTGAGAATCGAACCACAGACCTCTGCAAGAAGAAGTACTCTTGACCACGGAGGCATGCCTCCATTCCTCTGCCTTTTTATCGTAAAGCTTCTCAGATGTCCCTTTTTCATCAGGACCATCTTTCCTCCAGAAAAATCCACTGCTCTAGGAAATTTATTTTTAGCTAAACCCTAATAACCACCTTTGGACTCCGTTGTTTTAAACGGGGGTCTCTGTCTGCATTGCAGGCCCCCCCCCCCCCCGCCCGTAGACGAGTGTAGCATAAACTGCTGTTCTGCTCGTTCTCCAGCCCCCAAACCCGAGGTCTCTGCTCTGCACCGGCTTCCTCACAGTGTAAGAGCTTATCCTGGGTTGGTCATCCTATTTATTTGTGTTGAATGTTATAACAGCCCACGTCTTCCTGGCAAAGGAGTTCACTTCTCATTTAATCAAGATTGTAGATAGGATAGGAAAGTTAGCCACACACCAGAGGATTGCTTAAGACACCTACAGAGTGACTGTTCCAAGTTCATCTCCAGTGCTGCTGGGATTGGGACGGAGACTGTCTGTCATCCGTGAGCGCCGGCCCCAGTGCACGCCTCCTTCCTGCGTGCTCCCCTGTGCTCCTCCCGCTCTCCTACTTCGAAGAGCAAGAGTTAGTGTGGATCCAAGGAGTTAGGACAGCCATGAGCACCCTGAAGGCC
This sequence comes from Microtus ochrogaster, assembly GCF_000317375.1. Lineage (NCBI taxonomy): Eukaryota > Metazoa > Chordata > Mammalia > Rodentia > Cricetidae > Microtus > Microtus ochrogaster. The sequence continues at coordinate 57,112,418 of NC_022027.1, read as the reverse complement.
GGTGCAGCGTTCACCGGTCATTTTCTGTTGCCTATGCTGGTTTTTTCTTCTGTGCCTTTAAAATGTTTAAAAAGTGGAATGAATAAAAAAGTGATTAGTTTAAACATTTATAAATGATCAAATACCGTGTTTTAAAAATATTTAATAATACAATCTATTTGAAATATTAAATAAGTTTAGTAAACATAGAGTGTGAGCTATGTTTTAAATTTTTATTTTAAGCATGAATCTGTAGCTGTATGTATGAAATGTTCATAAGTGTGTGCACACACAAGGATACATGAATCTGTAGCTGTATGTATGA
>NC_022027.1:57109587-57111285 GCF_000317375.1 Microtus ochrogaster | reverse complement strand
AAAAAAATGGACTTTAAAAAATAAAAAAAAAAAAAAGATGGAGACCTGTGAACAAATCCAGGACATGTTCTGCTTAAAACATTTTAGTTCCTGATGTGAAAATTGTTGCTGATTCTGATTTTGCTTTGTTTCTATTGTCACAAAACAGAAAGAAGAGGGCAAGCTCCAAGGGCAGCTTAGCAGGGCCGATTCCAGCCAGTGCATTCGGGAGCTGAAGGATCAGATAGCAGAGCTGACTCATGAGGTGAGCGATAAGTGTCTTCTTCCTTCCTCTCTTGATGTAACACTTATCACTGACCTTTTCAGCCTGGACGCTGTCTGAATTTATGACATAGTTATGAGCAGCTCAGAAGAGTGCCTTTTTAAGCAAAGATTTTTATGTTCAAATGTTAAGGACTTGCCTTAAACTTTAATAACTTAAAATGATCAATTCCTGGCATGTATCTTATTTTCTTAATTGTGATCTGAAAACACTTGGCTGTTACCCATGTCTTCAATATTCTGCAGTTATATTAAAATTTCCGCACCCCTAACTGACTGGATTTGTGGTGTTGCCGTTGGGTGGAGGAAGGTCTTCTCCCCCTTCATGGTGCTCTTACTGAGATTACAAAAAAGGATACTTGCCTCATATCAGTTCAACAGATTTCTTAGCCTTTTAAACTGGCACCTAGAATCTCTAACATTCAGCCAATGGAAATTTCTCAGAATTTGATTGGCTCTTACACTAACTTATTATTTAACCTAGTCTGTTGTTAGTGCAGCTTAGGTCGATTTCCGGGTCTTTACTCTTTTCTTGTGCTGTGTATTCAACAATACAAATAAAACTGTGTTTCTTGTTTTGAATATTTGTAAAATAATATTTATTCACCATAATGAGATTTGAAAGGATAGCATAAACTTGATTTGCTTTTTAAAATGAAAAAAGGAAACTCCTTGACCACTAGATGAATCTAAACCTCAAAGGAACAAGTGTGGACATTACCCTTTCCTGGCCTTGCATCCTTCGGTTGAGGCTGAGTGTTTGGTGAAATAACTTCCTGCCGGTAGTTAGAGTGAATATTCCTAGTGAAGAGGAAACAGAACTGAAAACAAATTTGACAGATTCACATGTGGTTCTGTTCCATTTCCTTGGGCACATCAGGGCCGCTCCTATCAACGTTAGAATTTTATGACTGGTAATATTTGAGGGTGATCAGGATCTATGTATGCCTTGAACTCTACTAGTGAACTTTTAACAAACAACTTGTTTTATCTCTGTCACTATGGGTGTTCTGCAAATCCTCCCTCTGGGAACTTCTCCTTGTGCCCAGAGTATGTTCTTAAGAAATTCTGACTGAAATAAAGCAATTTCCCGTAAAGTATAAGAAAAATAATATTGTTGGATTAAGAAAATTATATATAAATTGACTATATTTCTAAAACTAGCATAAAAATCAGTCAACAGGAATTAATTTTGCCTGTCCCATTTGGCTAAAAATAAAAAAAAAAAGGTTTTCTCATCAAGATAGAAAAGATAAAACCTGAGGTTTAGCTTTAATGCAATGATTGATCTGCAGAGGCAGGAGCTTGTATTGTTATCTAGAGTGATTTCAGACTTTCAATCTCTTTGCTTCAGTCTCTAGCATTGGAATTATTGGTGTGCTTCAGTAACTATGTATGCATGTGCAAGGTAGAGGGGTGTGTGTGTGTGTGTGTGTG
>NC_022027.1:57105576-57109487 GCF_000317375.1 Microtus ochrogaster | reverse complement strand
GAGAGAGAGAGAGAGAGAGAGAACGAGAGAGCGCATGTATGTGTGTGTGTGTGTGTGTGTGTGTGTGAGAGAGAGAGAGAAAGAGAGAGAGAGGGAGAGAGAAAGAGAGAACAAGAGAGCGCATGTGAGTGGGGGGAAGAGGGAGAGAGAAAGAACAAGAGAGCGCATGTATGTGTGTGTGTGAGAGAGAGGGGGGAGAGAGAGAGAGAGAACAAGAGAGAGAATGAGAGAGTGAGTGTGTGTGTGTGTGAGGGAGAAAGATAGAGTGAGAGAGAGAGAGAGAACGAGAGAGTATGTGTGTTGAGAGAGCGTATGTGAGTATGTGTGTGTGTGTGCATGTTTGTGTTTAATAACTTTGAAAGCAGTTTCTTGTATAAACTTGAAGAGAAAACTAATTTTCAGAGCATAGTGGTCTGTTAAAAAGCTAGATTCAAATTAAGGTTTATAAATTTGTCATGAGATTCAGTTCAGAAGAGCCAAAATCCTGGTTTTAAGAAGGTCCTGGTAAGCCTGGCACAGTGGTACACACCTTTCAGAGGCAGGCTGATCTCTGTGAGACCCTGTCTTAGGGATGGAGGACGACAGGGAGGCCCCTGGTAGAAGGCTATGGCCATGGAAGGTCTGCAGTGGACCTGGGACAACAGACAGAGGCTCAGAACGTGGTGGGGGCTCAGTGGAGTCAGGATCCGACTGAGGGTTACAGTGCCTACGTCATCAGAGTAGACCGAGTGGAAGGAAGGGGATGTGGAATTCCTTCAGGTATCACTTGGAGATGCTTTTCCTTTGTGTTTCCAAGTAGACTTTAGTTCTTTTGCCTGTTTTAGTTTATCACAACAGAGGCTAAACAACAAGTGGAAATTTAAACCAAGATACTGGTTGAAATAGACTGCCTGCCTGATGGGCTGCGATGGCCCTTTGCAGAGAGCCCGAGTTTCAGAGACACAACCAATTGTAGTTCTCCAATGGGTCCACGTCCTCTCCTGGTGTCCTGAGCACCTGCGTGTGCACATTCCCACACGGATGGACACATACGCACACTTTACCACCAAAATAGCCACTGCAAAGACTCAGTGGTTAAGAGTGCTTAGTGGTCTGTGGTTCAGTTCCCAGCACACACCTCACACGACTTGCAGCAGACTCTAACTTGTAGCTCCAGTTCCAGATGATCCCGTGCCCTCTGGCCTCCTTGGGCACTCACACATACCTGCTGTACATAAATTCACCGTAGGCTCACATGTTTACACACAAACAATATGTAGATAAACCTTTTTAAAAATTGCTGGTATAATTACCATTGTCCAGTTCTGTTATCTCTCTAAGGGGATTAAATACTGTGCCCCCTTCATAGTTTAAAGAAGGTAGCCAAAGTCAGTCTGACTGTGGTTGCATTTGTATCCTAGAACTTGCTAAATCTTTGACTTTCAATATGAAAATTTTCACTTAAGTATTAGTATTATAGTTGATCGTGTGACTGTTAACAGTCACTTTGTTAGCTGATATTTGTTCTTACTGAAGGACAGCCCATGAGAAACTTGGCACAGTTGTCTTCCTCTGCAGATATGGCACATATATGTTATAGCTGTGACCCCTTCCCTTAGTCAGCTCGATGAAGCAGTTTGTTCTTAATAAATATCTGCATACATCGGTGGTCTATAAAACAGTGGTAGTTTATATCTGGTGAGCACTCACAATGTCAGAAGATTCATTTTTCTGTCGCTGACCTTGGACGATCGCTTCTCAATGTGGCATTGTTCTCAGCTGCATGGATTGCACACTGAGATTCAACAGTGGTTGAGTATTTTCCGAAATATACAAGAAGCAGATGGTTGAACCAGAATCAAATCTAGTTCAGCTTGCTCTCCCTATGCGGTATATTTATGCAGACAGACATTAGCTCTATTATCCGAATCCTCAGGAGTGGCCATTAGCACACAGCTCTGATATCTTCCCTAGAACATCTTTGTCGCTGTCCAGAAGGGGCAGCTTCCTTTTTTAAGGTGGAGCCTCACACGTCACAGCGTCTGTTATTGTCTCTACACACTAAGTAGGCGGTGAGAGGTCCGAGTGACAAAGGAAACCATGAACAAAGCTTTGCTGACACCTACCTAGAAAATATGTGGCAAATACTCATTTTTAAATTCCTGTTTATGTGCACCTGAGCCAAAGTGTGGTTTAATATGACCAAAAAGTATTCTTAATGCCCTAAAAATGCTTAATATAATTTTAATTGGTATGTTTGCTTTGTTATTAAAGTAGATTTTCAAAACTAATAATCAGATGACAATGTACCTCTTTGTTCTTTTACATGTTTTTTCATTTTCTGAAAGTTCAATTTTCTTGTATTCGTTTTCTAAAAAATTATTAGTAAGAGGCTGGAGAAATGGCTTAATTGTTGAGAGCACTCGCTGCTCTGTAGTGAGCAGGGATTCCCAGCACCCACCTGGACAGCTCATCCCCTTCTGTGCCAGCTCCAGGGGTCATGACACCCTCTTCTGGCTTCAAGGGCATTTGTACTGTATGCACATGAACAAATACAAGGATGTGTGAAGAAATAAATTTTTTAAATGTATATTTTAAATGGATGTTAAAGACATTTGAATTTGATGAATATTTTCAATATAAAAAAATATTTTAAAGACTGGTAGCTGGGCATGATGACATATGCCTGTAATCCCAACAATATGAGGATCTCTAGGCTACAGAGTGAGTTTAGGACCATTCAGAACTACAGAAAGATCCTGCCACAAAAGACTGATTTGGACAGTAATCTTTAGAACCAAAATATTTAACACACCTTCAATCCCAGCACTTAGATATAGAGACAAGAGGATTATGAGTTCAAAGTCATCAGCACACAGGTAGTTTGAGGCCAGTCTGAGATAATGAGGCTGTGCCTCAGAAAGCAGAAAAACAACACATAAACCAGCTCCCAAAATACTTGAGTAGACTGTATTGCTTGATCTCTGCATCTACCTTTACACAGGTCCCGGGGAATCAAATCAGGTGATCTGGCTTGTGTGGCAAGTTCCTTCACCACCGAGCCTTCTTACTGGTCGCCATACCTTTAGCTGCGTGCCTGTTCTCCGCGAGTGTCTTCATTTCCTTTTAGATACAGCAGGGCTCCAAGAATGTTGCCTTGTTTATGAAGAAGTAACTAAGAGTAGAACTGACGTCCTTGCCCGCAAACTGTATGGACGACATCAGTGTAGCTCTAGAGACAAAAATAAGGACTTTCTAATAAAAAGTTTTCCTGTTTGTTCTGATGCCTGGTAATGGTTGAATTTAAATTAATAAGTAAGTTACAAGTTGTCATTTGTCTTTAACCATTGGAAAAGATTAGTTTTCCCAGAGCAGCAGCTTTTAACTACAAAGAAGTATACCCTTAAAATGTTCTGTGTGGTTTATAAATCTTAGAACTTCTATTTATGTTTTTAAAACTAAGTTTAATTATCATGTCTAATTTTATTTAGAACATCACTACATAAAATGCTTGTTTTTGCATTCTTACTTATTTGAACCTGGGAATTAAACCCAGGTGTTGTGTATAGCAGTAAACATCCTGCCACTGTGCTGCATGCTAAAATACTCAGGTTAGTTAGCGCTCCATCACTAGTGAAATGCTGAAGAGTAATGAATTTATAATTTATTATTCTAACTCATCAGATATGTAGGTACCAGTCAGTGATTGGTCGGTTCTGTTCTTGGGGACCTTTTTGAGGCAGCACGTCATGGCAACAGTGTGTGGTGGGACAGAACCCCTCATCTTGTGGTCAGGAATGCCAGGGTATCACATTTAGGATGCCATTAGGGACACTGCCACAATGGCCTTCTTAGTTGCTTGAATATGCTTTCTCCATCTCTCACTCTTCTGGTTCTCTCCTTCCTCCTGTGAGTGAGTGTGTGTGTGTGTG
>NC_022027.1:57080158-57104176 GCF_000317375.1 Microtus ochrogaster | reverse complement strand
GAGAGAGAGAGAGAGAGAGAGAGAGAGAGAGAGAGAGAGAGAGAGAGAGTGCTCACTAAGGACCATATCAGCACTCCATTCTCAGCCTAGCACCAGACCCACACTATGGCAGCACTAACAGCCAAGACTTAAGAGTCGTGTATTTTTAGGTCTGAAATATTTTTAAAATTTATGTAGAGTTTTACTAGATATGTAAAGAAATTAGGGTCAAAGACTTAAGGAACTTACTTATAATTACACAGTTGTTGATATGAGACCAAATTCATGTCCCTGCAAAGGGCTTCACCTATAGCATCCCACTCCTCTAACCCTGATGATACGTGTGATTGTTCCTGTTTGAGTGAAAACGAGCCACTTCTCTCGGGCACATTATATCCCGAGAGCAGAGATGTGGTTTTATCTTGTATTCCTTCCCTTCTTCTGCGAAGTTTGGATTTTCATCTCATCCGAAACCGGGAAATTATTCCCTTGACCTTGCCTGCTCCTCAGGTTTTGGTGGTGCACCCTAAAATTTTAGAGATAAGTGTCTTCTAGACCAAGGCCGCTGCTGTTTTCAGAAGCAGGAGTGGATGGGAGCAGTCTCCAGCTCACACGTACCTGCTGCTAACAAGTGACCACACAGCCGCAGACATTAGTCTAACAGCTGAATCTGTTCTCTGAAGAGCCCAAACTTCTGCTACGTAGTTGTTTTTTTTCCCCGTGTACAGGGCTGTATATCTTTCTCTTCATTCCCTACCTCAAAAAATAGCATAATTTGCCACATTCAGGGAATACTATTAATTCTACACAGGCTGCCTTGTCTTAGCCCATATTCAGGCTTGTGTTCTACTGTATGAAAAGGTCTGTCCAGTCCTGTGTATGCTGTTGGTTACAGGTACTTTTACCTTCTTAATGAAGTGTGTGCATCTGTGGTATTGCTCTCATTAGAAACTGGTGTTAATTCATAAGAATTTTAAAAAATTAGCCCTGGTGGGTGGGGCTGAGATGATCTGAACCCTGCTTAAAACTCAAAATAAAAAAACAAGAGGAAAGAAGCCAAAACTTAGAGAAAGCAAGAAGAGTTCTTGGGAATACACAGATTTGCTGAGGATATCTAGGAACAGTCTGGAGAGATGGCACAGGGATTCAGAGCACTGGTTGGTCTTTCAGAGGACCTGGTTCAGTTCCTACCACCACAGTAGCTTATAATCTGTTCCTTCAGCCTCGGGATCCCAGCACTCTCCTGACTCTGAGGACATAAGGCATGCACATGGTGCACATACATGCAAAAAACTCATACATATAAAATAGAATAAATCTTTTAAAAAATTTTAAGAAATCAATAGAATAAAATCGGAGCAAGAGACCAATTTATAGACTATGGGGTTTGGATCCAATACTTAGATTTATAAGGTCAAGTACATCTCTTCCAAAGACATAGCACCCTGGCCACAGAGCAGGTGAGTGAAGTGCAGTGACTGGAATGTTGAGTTCTCGCTGCTGTCCCTGGCTGTGCATAGTCCCGTGAGGCTCAGAGTTGGCCTAACGTGGACACTGATGGAGAAAGAGCCTCTCTGCTTTGTACGTCCTCTGGCTTCTGAGAGCCCTGCCACTGTAGTAGGAACTCATTTTCAGGACCACTGCTCTTGGAGATCACACTCTTCCCAATGTGAACTTGGCCAATGGGAATTCTCTCAAGCAGGTTCCAGTGTTGGGTCTCCCCTCCCTGTACCCATCTTTCCCCCGTAGCCTTCATTAGTCGGTCATTTCTGGGTTCGTGAGTGTCTAAGTGGTATTTCATGCTACATGAGACATCTTAAGAGATAGTCCTATATTATCCATGACAGTTAGATGACCGTATAAGGGTTACAAACCCTGAGGCAGCGTGATGACTTATATGTAACTCCAGTGCTCGGGGCTGAGGCAGCAGGATCACTGTGAGTCAGAAGCCAGCCAGAACTACAAGTAAGATTCTATCTCAAGAAAAAAAATAGAAGAAACTGAGGCATGTCGCTTAGAAGGTTGGGTGCAGTGGCTCATGTCTGTGATTCTAGCACCTGAGAGTGAAGCAGGATTGCCAGGAGCACCAGGCCAGCATGGGCTGCAGCGTGAAGCCTATCTCAAAATTTAAAAAAAGGAAAAAAAAAAAAAGACTGCCTACGTTACAAAAAGTAAAAGCAAGTGGCAGTATTTTTTGTAGGAAAACAGCTTACTGTGAGCTCTATGGAGGTGTATTCCTCACAGAGGGTGGGAGAGCCCTTCAGCACTCCTAAGGAGACCATGCGGTTGCCTGCTCTTAGCACAGCGTCTCATTTGCGTGTGCATCTTCACGATTCTAGCACCAGCATTGAGTGACACTCACAGGACGCACTTAGGGCTTCGTTCAGCTTGGTAAGGAGTAGTAAAGATAAGCCACAGGGTAGGCATCTCCTGCCTCTTTGGGGCTCCAGTTCTATACTTCATGCTCGTTTTTAAGTGATGTCTTCCATTTAAAAGCTGACGGTTCCCACTCTTTCCTTTCACTGATCCACAAGCCAGAGATCTTGGTCTATAGTGTGAGTTTCAGAGTCTCAGAGCCAGTTTGTTTTAAATTCGATTGAGATGCTGTTCTATTACTATTACCCAACAACCTATCACTTGACACTTTCCTTTTCAAAAACAATTTTAGTGTTTACTTTATCTATATGCATTGGTATTTTGTCTGCATATATTTCTGTTTGTTGGATTCCCTGGAACTGGAGTTACAGTTGTGAGCTGCCATGTGGGTGCTGGGGACTGAACCCAGGTCCTCTGGAAGAGCAGCCAATGCTCTTAACCACTGAGCCTTCTCTCCAGCCCCCATCTTAAATTTTTTTCAATGTTTATGTATTTTTATTTTGACACTTACTTTTCATGCTGCATATTCTTAGATTAAGAGGGCTAGTTTCTTGAACTTTGATTTTGGAATATGGTTAGTCATTTTAGAATTTTGTTTTCTTTTAGATTTTGAATTTATGGTGATCTGCTTGCCTTTGTCCTTCTAGTACTAGGATTAAAGGTATATACTTCCATGCCCAGCGAGTAACTTAATTTTTATTTATTACTTTTAAAAAATAAGTACACAGTGCTAGCTTTTTTTTTTTTTTGCAAATTAGGAATACTTACTAAGTATTGGTTAAAGGAGCTTTGATAAAAGCAGAACTGCTGGCTCTCAGATTTACTAAGCACAGAGTTTTCAGCTGTGGCTGAGGTCTCTAAGGCAGTAAATCATGTGCTTTTCATGGACAGTATCTCACAGATGCAGTTGGGCGTGAGATAATCAGATTTTCTCTCCCCACGAACAGAACAGCTGGAAATGTCTGCCAGTGTCTGCATCACAGACTTGATGTTGCCCTGCTGCCTGTCTGATTTAAGTTGTGGTCAGCGTGAGGAACCTGTGCTGTGATAAGATAGTGCTCGTGAGGTCATGTGGTTTGCAAGTGCCCAATCTTCACTGAGCAGCCGGCAAGTCTCAGGGTGGAGAGGAGTCCACGCTGACCTAGCTGGGAGGAGGGGGAGGATGGTGATGTCTTACAGCTCCCGAGGAAGTGAGCACTACAAGTCATTCATGAGGTTTTATAATAATAAAATACATTATGCTTAATGGTTTAGGCTGAGGTATTAAGAATATATAATTAAGCTTTTATTGTGGCATTTCCTTTCTTTTTAAGATGAAGCTGAAGGAGCTAGCTAGCCATTGTTTTTGTTTTCTTATGGAGGGCAGAACTGCATGGAGAAGGTTTACATTGTTGGTGATTTTTATCAGTTGGAAGTTACTCTCCAAGTAGAGTTACTTATTTTCAACCTGTCAGTAACTGTTTGAGTCCTACATACAGAATGACTACCTGGTTTTGTATAAGTAATCATTTTATCAAGGTAGTCGTGTGTGCTCAAGTTTACCCATGTACGGTTTATAGTGAGTTCTGGAATTCTTTTGGCACTCTAGAAAGAAGCCCTGTGATCATCAGCAGTCATTGCTTTACCTCCAAAACACTTTCCCCTCCCCTTGGGCAATCGCTGATCCCCTTTCTGTCTCTAAGAGGTTCCTTGATCCTGGACATGTAATATAAATAGAAACATGTAATATTTGGCCTTATGTAACTAGCTTCTTCTACTTAGCGTAATGTTTTCAAGAGTTATTCATATCATACTAGATGTCTCTGTTTCCTTCTTTTGTATTCTCTAATATCCAAAACTGTGAATATGCCACAATTATTCATTGACTAGTTGATAAACATTGGCTTATTCCCATTCTGACTTTCATGAATAGTGCTACTGTAAATATTCACATGCAGACTTCTGTATGAACCTTTACATTTGAGTATATACTTAATAGTAGATTTGTTGGGTCATACATAAGTCAATTCCACATTCCCCAGCTGAGGCAATGCCATACTGTCTTCCAAAGCAGCTGTGACAGTTGTTGTCCGGCAGGATGTCTGTGGGGCTTCTGATCTCTGGTTAACACCTGGTCTGTCTTTGTGGCGAGGCCATCCTGCCAACTATGAAGACTAGAGGCCTTAACTCACAATCTCCCTTGGTCTCTCAGGTGATGAGATTCATGGTGGTTCTTGTTGGCATTCCTTGCATGACTCACAGAAGTGGACCATCTTTAAAAAGCCCAGTTGACCATTTATATCTTTAGGGAAATGTCTGTTTCCCATTCTGAAACCTTTTTTTTTTTGTTTGTTTGTTTGGGGGGGGTGGTTTTTTTTTTTTTTCAAAATTGGGTTTTCAGTGTTTTTATGTTTTAAGTATACTACTATTATCAGATATATGATTTCTGGCTTTTAAATGTGTTTTTTAAGCATTTTTGTTAAAGTAGAGCAGCTTTATCTCTAGAATGGTTTTTAGGCTGTCTTCTGTTGAATTTGTCTTGTACCTGACTTTCTAGATTATTTTTTAAATTTTTTTATTACTTTATAAATAATACCTATCAAAATTTTCACTTCCTCCCCTCCTCCTACTTCCCTCCCGCTCCCGCACACATCCTCTCCCCTCCCCCTCCAGTCCTGAGAGAGGACAAGGTACCCTGCCCTATGGGAAGTCCAAGGCCCTCCCCCCTCCATTCAGGCTTAGGAAGGTTTGCATCCAAATAGAATAGGATCCCAAAAAGCCAGTACATGCAGTAGAGACAAATCCCAGCTGTTGTCATTGGCTTCTCAGTCTGCCCCCATTGTCAGCCACATTCAGAGGGTCCAGTTTGATCCTATGCTCTTTCAGTCCCAGTCCAGCTGGATTTGGTGAGCTCCCATTAGCTCAGGCACACTGTCTCAGTGGGTGGACCGACCCCTCGTGATCCTGACATCCTTGCTCATATTCTCCCTCCTTCTGCTCTTCAACTGGACCTTGGGAGCTCAGTCCTCTGCTCCGATGTGGGTCTCTGTCTCTGTCTCCATCTGTTGCCAGATGAAAGTTCTATGGTGATATTCAAGATAGTTATCAGACTGACTACAGGACAAGGCCAGTTCAGGCACCCTCTTCTCCGCTGCCCAGGGTCCTAGCTGGGGACATCCATATGGACACCTGGGATCCCCTCTAGAGCCAAGCCTCTTGCCAGCCCCCAAATGGCTCCCTTAATGTAGATATCTTCTTCCCTGCTCCCATATCCACCCTTCCTCCATCTCAACCATCCCACTCCCCCAAGCTCTCCCCAACCCTCCCCTTTTCCCTTCTCTCTCCCCATCTCCCCTTCCCCCTACCCCATTCCCACCCCCATGCTCCTAACTTTTGCCTGCTTCCATGGCTCCTCATCACTTTGGTCAGGTCATTCTTCATCCTAAATTGAGATTCTTCCTAGTTTAGTCCCTGCTTCTCTTGTTTTGTCTCTCAAGACCTAGACCCAGCCCCACAAAACTGTGTAGTTTCTCAGTACGTAGTACTTTCTCAGGCCACCTGTATGGAGTCCCTTTTAACACCTGCTTATCCATAAAGACCCAGCTCAGGCATCATCATCCTGCTTCCTCCTTGGCTTCTCCTGTGATTGTTGTACACTGATATGACACCTGACGTCCTCCAGACACGAGATCTCTGACTGCAGGAGCCTTGTTTGTTCTCTTCTTAAGCATCTGTAGTGTTTGTTGGAGCATGTTGGCTTGATTTGGTGGACTGATTGATAAAACCATCATATAGCTTTAGCAATTTCTGTTAACATAGTTCGATCCAAGTAGAACAGAGAAGCTCCATGAGGGCATCTTCTAACAGTGGGGTGTTTTTAATGCCTCAGCTAAAGGTTAAATCAGATGAAATGTTGGTGGTACTTTGATCTAGCCTTAAAGTTCAGAGTAGACAAGTGTGAAGTGATTTATTTCCTGTGATTGGTCATAAATTTACATAGGCCCTCATACATTCCAGCCCTCATCACCACTGGCTGTAGATGCTGTCTCAGTATTGCTAATGGTTTCAGTTTTGTCAGGATCCATCAGCTGCCGGGAAGACCGCTCAGTGGTAGTCTCCCTTCCTGCCCACAGGACTGCGTACACCTTCCTATGTGTGGCCGTCAGAGTCTCTCTACATGGCTCTCCTTCCTCCTGTTCTGGAAGCAAATAGGCAGGATCGGGTTTTCCAACTTCAAATTTTCTTCTCTTTACACATGTTGGTGCACAACTCTTCACTGCTTCTGAGTGTGAATAAATGATTTCATTTCATACATTTTTACATAATCTCCAGTTTCTTGAATGTTCGATGTTTTTAATGACTTATGCTAATTCCTTCCTAAGCTTTAACTTAAGAGTGTCTCTGAAGTGTCTTAGTGTTCTAACTTGCTACTGAGTCCTGCATGTTAGGGTCTTGGTTCACAATGATTAAGAAGTCATGACCTCAAGATGATCACTTTTGTTGGTTTCCTGTTTGAGTTCTCTGGAAATCTTTTGGTTTGGGTGTTTGTTGCTAGTTATAATACAGCTTTTTCCCCCTTTGGTTTTCTTGAGAGAGGGTTTCTTTGTATAGCCCTATCTGTCTTGGAACTCATTCTGTAGGGCAGGCTGGTTTTGAACTCACAGAGATCTGCCTGCCTCTGCCTTCTGAGTGCTGGGATTAAAGGTGTGCATCACAACACCTGGCTATAATACAACTTTTTAAAGAAACTGATAATTAAGAAAATTTTGAACCTGGTGGTACATACAGTTGTAATTCCAGTGCCAGCTGGGGAGAGATGGGAAGATAAGGGTTAGGGTCATCCTCAGCTTGGCATTGCTGGTAAAAAAAAAAAAAAAAAAATCATCCTCAGCTTGGCATTGCTGGTAAAAAAAAAAAAAAAAAAGGCAGAAAATATAGCATGTCATTTTCCATTTTCATCTGTTTTAAATTCTGAAATCTGGATAAACTATTAGAAGTATAAAGAATTTAGGCCAGATGGTGGTGGCACAGGCCTTTTAGCTAATTTCTGAGTTCAAGGCCAGCCTGATCTACACAGTGAGTTCAGGACAGCCAGAGCTGTTACACAGAGAAGTCATGTCTTGAAAAACAAAACAAATTATTGACCAAACTGGGGGGGGGGGTGTATATAGTTTAGCAATCTGTGTGACTGTTGGCCTCTCCTGCTCTTCTAACAAGAAGTGTAACGAACAGTTCTTGGTGGTATGTTCCTGCAGCAGTGCTTCTCTTACAGACATGGACACACAAGCACAAGTGTCAGGTGCAGCTTCACGACCTGATGTGACTCAGTCTTGGAAACTTGCTGCCACTGTTCTGCAGCTCACTCTGTCACATGACTCACCTTGGCAAGACCTGCTCTAGTAGTGATCAAAGTTCATTTGGTTGGGGGTTTTTTGGTGTGTGGATGGCTTTTTCCACTTTGTTGTGGATTGATGGTCTTTCAGAATACCCGGTGCTTTTTCCTCTTTTTTGAATCTCAGAATGTGGTACTTGTCTGCATCATGCAATCTCTGTTCACACACAGGAGGAAAGGTATTTTAACTTGAAGTAATATGCATCTTTATCTATAATGTGCCATGTAAATATATTCTTATTAATGTCTTTCTAATTGTGTGAATCCCTTTGTTCAGATGTCAAAATTGGGAAATTATCACTTGTGCTTCTTTAAAATTGAGTGTGAAAATGAACCCGACCTTTGACAAGTTAATGACACCCTACAGCATGCCTAGAAGAAAACAAACACGCGGAGAACACGCTATCTCCTCTGACCCTGTGGACGCTTGCCCAGATGATCATTTTCTCAGCACAGATTTTTCTACTATTTAGTAGTGATCTATATTTAGAGGCTTCAGGACTCTGAAATTAGGCTGGGCGGTGGTGGCGCACGCCTTTAATCCCAACACTCGGGAGGCAGGGGCAGGCGGTCTCTGTGAGTTCAGGGCCAGCCTGGTCTACTCCAAAACTTCAAAGAAACCCTGTCTGAAAAAAAGAAGGAAAAAAAAAAAGACTCTGAAATTAGGACAGAAATTTGTCTTGACGTACAGTAGTTTAGTTTCTAGAGTAGACGGAGGATACCTTTCACACGCTACACACGCATGATGACTGCAGCCCTGTGGACTCCAAAGCGCCCATCTCTAAAGCCCTCCCACTCTGAAATCTTGGTGGTGATTTCAGTGTGAAATAGCTGCAGTGATCCCATAGCTTCTGTGTTTGAATTCACCATCACACAGTTAGAAACTCGCTGTTTCCTGTCACAGCCTTCATTCCTCAGACTATGAGCATAACGGTTTCCTGTTTTCTTATTAACTATAAGCATTTTATGCCATAATATTTGCTGGCTACATATCTTACCACTCTCCTTTGCCAATTGCAAATAGTTGGGGTTTCCTGCTGACAGAGAAATCATGAATTCTGATCTCTTTATTGTTAATACAAGGCTAAAGTGTTAGTAATTTTTAAAGTGGTAAGTATACTCAGTGCCGTAAGTGCTATTTACCTACATTCTACATGGTCTTACTTTGTTCTACTCTGTTTCTTAATGCACAACATGGTGATGCAGTCCACAGCAGGTAAGAACCAGCGCCCGTGACCCCGGTCAGTGCTCACCTGGCTGCGTGCTGAGACTGGCATCTGACATGTAAAAGGGTGAACGAATGAATGAATGAATGAATGAATGAATGAATGAATGAATGAATGTGGTCAGGGCCACCAGCTTTTCAGTGCTGCTGTGGGCATTGTGTATTGTCTTACACTGAATCAGAAAGCTGAGTGCTCAACTGATTTTTAAAATCATTCCTGCAGTCTAAGGAGTAATGATAGAGATAAAATATACGTTCAGCAGCTGTTACTGCATGCTTTTCTAGAGTCCTCCAGCATCAGACTTACCTATAGATGTGTTCAGCAGCTGTTACTGCATGCTTTTCTAGAGACCTCCAGCATCAGAGATGCTGTTCTCGACCATGCACAAGGTCCTCGGTTCAGTCCTCAGTAGCTGGATGAATAAATGAAGCTTTTTAGTTTTTGTTTGAGACAGGTTCTCTCTATTGTGCCATGCCCTTGGCTAGTGAGTGGTTTTATTTGTTGTTTTTTCAGTTGGGCTGCTTGTGAGCAGTAGCTTCCCTGGCTAGTCTGTCTTAGTGCTGTCGAAGATCAAGTTGCAAGTCAGTTTTAAGCATATTTAAATATTTAGTATTTTTTGTATATTTTATCTTAAATGTATGAGTCTTTATTCTACATATATGTACATTATGTGCACGCCTCGTGCCATGGAGGCCCTAAGAGGGTGTTGGGAACCAAGTGTTCTTAACCACCAAATCGTCTCTCTAGGCTCCTGTACTTGATTTCTTGAGACAGGGTCTCTAATGGAGCCTGGAGCTCAGTGGTTCTGTTAGACCCCCTGTCTGTACCCCGCCCCCGCCCACTTACACGTGGACTGTGGATGTGCTCTACCACACGTGGCTTTCATGTGGGCACTGGGGTGATGTCAGAGCCTCCCTCTTGGCCAGCACGCACCTTACCTGCTGAACCATCTCCTTAGGCCTCAGTGCTGTGTTCTTATTAAAGGCCTAAGGTGTGCCCGTGTGGGCTGGGAAAAGGAGGGAGGAAGAAGGGGAGAGTTTATGATCATCTTCAGCCAGTCAGTCGTTAGGTGAAACCAGAAGGAAATCTCCAGGTGGTGCTGAGGGTGTGGACTTTTCTTAAGAATGATAGAACCATTGTGCTGGATTTCACACCTCTCGATAGAAGTTATAAAGAACAAACCAGGCTCTGAGAGGTGTGTGCTCAGAAGTCCTTGTGGCTCCTTAAAGTTGGGAGAAAGGTTCGAAATTCCCCAGTAGGAGGATTGGTTAGGGGGATCGTGATGCTCTCCTAAATGAGGTACCACTCAACCACCGAAGATGAGACCAGGAGTGTGGAGGTTTGCTAGCAAGTGGGGAGCAGGCTGTCAGGTCCTGCATGCAGTGACTTAGTTCAAAAGATAAGGTACAGTGTTACTATTTGTCTCCGGATTATGGAACATGAATTGCTTTCTTTTCTAACTTGTCTTTTGTTTATTTATATAGTAAGTTTATAATTTTATAATAAAACTAAAGGCGTATACAGTCCATCTTGGCAGTTACCTGGCAGCTTCTTTTTAAGTAGATCGTGTCCTCACGAGAATGAAATGACTGTTCAGTGTGCTATAGGTGTGTAGCTATCTTTTCACCAGATAGTGGCCTTCCCCATCTTGCTTTTTTGTCCTGCTTCTCTTAGATGTTGACTTTACATTTGACTGTTCCACTTTTAAGACTGAGGAATATGCACAGGTCCAACCAGACAGGATCCCTTAGAGGAGGGAGGTGGACATAAGCTTCCACCCCTCCCAGGAGGCAGCCTGATGTCGCTACCTCCAGAGGATTCTCACTGGGAAGATTAACCACACTTAAGGGTGCTTGCCCAGCTGTTGGTGGCCAGCACAAAATGAACTCAGTGGAATTTTTGTAGACTTCTTATCTCATTTGATTTGTTTGGACTTTTTTTGTCTAGTGATCTTTTGCTTGTTTATTATGGCTTCTGATTTTGTGTTTGTATGTGTTTCTTAAGCTTTCTATTTTTTTAATGATTTATTTATTTGTTTGTTTATTTATACAGTATCCTGCCTGTAGGCCAGAAGAAGGCAACAGATCTCATTACAGATGGTTGTGAGCCACCATGTGGTTGCTGGGAATTGAACTCAGGACCTCTGGCAGAGCAGTCAGTGCTCTTAACTGCTGAGCCATCTCTCTAGCCCCTCTATTTTTTTTTTAAATCTGTTTTGCTTGCTTTTTGTCTGCTTATTTGTTTTCTAGAGAAAGAAAGAAGGACTGGAACTGTGTGGATGGGGGCATCTGGAGAAGTTGGGGGAGGGAAACCATGATCAGAAAGCATTGTGTGAGAGCCAGGCAGTGGTTATGCACGTCTTGAGGCAGAGGTAGAAGGATCTCTGTGAGTTCGAGGCCAGTCTGGTCTACAGAGTGAGTTCTAGGGCAGCCATGACTGTTACACAAAGAACCTTGTGTAAAATCAAAACAAAATAAGAAAAGAAAATACTGTTTGAAAAAAAAATATTTTCAATTAAAAAAAAAGAGGAATGAAAAAACCAAGAGGAAGTGGAGCCATCCCTGTTGACCCTGACCTTGGGAGGTTGATCTTTCGAGACTCATCTTCTGGGGTCTCAAGACTTCAGGAATGGGTTCCTTCGTTTAGAATTTGAGACATGGTGCCTCTTTTCATAGCAAATCTCACTGGACTCTCTCTCTCCTGTAGAAGGAAGCCACTTGTTTGTTCCTGCAGCTCAGACCCGAAATAACAACACAAAAACTGTATTAATTAAATCACTGCTTGGCCTATTAGCTTAAGCATATTGCTAGCTAGCTCTTACATCTAGAATTAACCCCATTTCTATTATTTTATATTTCACTATGAGGTTTGTGGTCTACCAGCAAGGTTCCAACTGACAGCTTGCGTCTTTCCCCTCTGGCAGCTACATGGCATCTCCTTGACTCCACCTGCTCTCTCTCTCTATTTATATCTTTCCCGCATGGCTATATTCTCTTAAGCCATTGGCCGAAAGCAGCTTCTTTATTAATCAATAGAAGCAACACATATACAGAAGGACTTCCCACACCATTTCTCCTTTTCTGTTTAAATAAAAAGGAAGGTTTTTAACTTTAGCATAGTAAAATTATATAAAACAGGTCTCAAGTGAGAATTACAATTGCAATATTTATATCTACATTTTATCATAACTACTATAACTATAACTGTCTATTCTTCGACTCCACCAAAGACTCCAGAAGGATATAATATTACCTAAGTAAACAGGAGGTGCATTGTAAGCAACTTCCAAAACTCTAGAATTGACAGAGATGTCTCACTGCCTGGACAGTCACCCAATGTTCTTCTGTAATCTTCAGCCTAGAGGCTCATAGTATCCAGGAGACTTTTCCATGAAGCAGGAAATTTCAAAGACAGTTCCACCTATATTGGCAGTTTGTCAGTTACTTTCTTCTGTGTCCTGCAGAAGATGAAGCAGGAACCTGAAGGACTGTCTCACCTTCTTTAGGAAACTTCAGCAGTCATTTTTCTGGGTCCTGCATGTCCAGTTCATACCACATACCATCAAGCAGTCCAGGCAAGAGCAGTTTCTTGCCCTAATGGCTAACAAACTCCATAAGGAGACTCTTCAATGCCCATCTTCCTCTTGAAGTAATTGGTGCTGCCAGGAGCAGATGTGTCTCATTGTCATGAAAAGTCCTAAGTTCTTAAAACATTTTAAATGCCAGATTCTTTAGTCTTTGAAAAATCTGAAGAATATCTATCCATCAACTGTGGCTAAGAGCATCAGTGTTTAGCTTAAGGTGAGCATCAGCAGTTATTCACTTGGACATTCAACCCCAAGCCCTGCCTATGTCCACAACGGAGACAGCCATAGCTGCTTTAAACAGAATGCTGTGGGACCCACCTCCAGGGGATGGTTAGCTCACCACAGCCTGCCTGTGCTCTGCAAGGTGGTGCCCAATGAGGTGTCAGCCAGGGCAAGGCACCCAGGACTTCCTCTAGAGTCGACAAGAAGAGTGAACCCCGCCTCCAGAACTCTACAGCCATTCTCACACCTTGAACATGTCAGGCTCTCCTGGGACATTTGCAGGGAAAACACATTCCAGGATTTTAGTTCCTTAGATGGGAGGGGTCTCCCTTTCTATCAAACACTAAAGATCATTTTCTTGGGAAGGGTGATAGTCTATGAAATATAGTTAGCTACTGAGAGTCTGATGAAGATGGTTACAAGTACTGTGTTTACAACAGAAGACCAGGGCCTCTGTACTGCAGAAGGCCTAGTGTTGACCTTCTACCCAAGCCCCTTGACAGGAAGCCTCCAAGTGGATTTGGGCATATGCAGCCCTTTTGAAAGTAAACTCAATACCCCAGAATTCCCTGCTCCGGGGCCCACTTACAGTCCCCACTGGGGCCTTCTTCATAATAACCCAGTGTGCCCATTTCTTAGTCCAGAGATAGGTGAGGGCAGCTTCAGTCCTAGGACACCTTCCCTTACCTTTCTTTGTTTCTTTTTTTTTTTTTTTTTTTTTTTTTTTTTTTTTTTTTTTGGTTTTTCGAGACAGGGTTTCTCTGTGGCTTTGGAGCCTGTCCTGGCACTAGCTCTGTAAACCAGGCTGGTCTCGAACTCACAGAGATCCGCCTGCCTCTGCCTTCCGAGTGCTGGGATTAAAGGCGTGCGCCACCACCGCCCGGCTCCTTTCTTTGTTTCTTTGTGCAACCAAAGCATGGCTCTGCTTTGTTGTGTCAGCAGCATCCACAGAGTCAGTAGATATCACCTTTCATTTTAAGAAACTGAGTCCTCAGCCCATAGTTAATTTTCTGTAGTTTACATTTTGTTAGAGCAAAGGAAAACCACAGCTTTCCAAACAACTGAGAAGTTGTGGTTCTTCTGCCGCGCCCCTCATCTGTAACAGCCAGGAAGAAGGGAGACACGTGCTCCATAGTATGTCCTCAGAGGGATCTGGGGAAGAAGAGGGAAAGGAAGAGATTAACTGACTGAACTCAGCATCACAGCTATAAATCATGTGTTGCAAAATGGCGATGGGATGTTGCATCAGAGCATGGCGGTTGTGATATGGCCTCGGGTCGCACACCCCGAGGAGTTGTGATATTCTGTACCTTTCTGCTGAAGATTTGGTGCTGAGTTTAGCTAGGTTCCCAAGGGGCCACACGTTACTTGAGTTTCATTGTCCCTCTCCTGTATATTCTTCTTCTCTTGCTGAGGGCAGGGACCAGGTAATGGCTACACCGAACCTGGGACCCCTGGTTCCTGCTAATGTGTCTTTACTTCTTCCTGGAAGTCTTGTCAGGAAAGCTGGGAGGCAGGGTGGCGAGGCTGCCACGGCTTTTCTCTCAGAACCGTTAGTTTTGAAAGTGTTTGTAACGTTTCCTGCCCATTTCGTGTTGCCTTTATCTCAAGATTTGAAAGATAGTGACTAGGAGTTTGTCACGGAGAGCGAGGATAAAGGCTGGCAGGAGTGTTGAGGGTAGGGGCGTGAAGTGTGCCGTAGCGTGCCCTTGAGATATTTGATGGCTAATTAATTGGTTTTTTTTTTCTGTTCTTAATTCTGCTTTTTTTTAATAGGGAAAAAAGATACAGTATACAGGACAAGTGAAAGAATGTCAAAATTAGCATTATATCTGCAGCATAAATTCTCAAGGACAGGACAGGTGTCTGCACAGTAGGGTGTTTGTGCTGGAGGGGGGGAGGCTTTGATGGGATTTAAGCAGAGCAGCGCCTGACCTGATAAAGGCAGGTGCTTTTGGAGAGTATAGTTTAGGGTCAGAAGAGCTAATAATTTTCTGACTCTAAACTCAAGACTTAGACCCAATCCATAGAAACTACAGACAGCTTTTTACCTTCTCAGTCCTGAAAATCTCTAGGGAGAGAACATAGGTCTGGAAGGGAGAAGAGCTAACCCCTGAGAAGCAGTCATTCCTTCGAGCAGAGCTGATACACAGGCTGGGCTTTCGGAGTTGGAGACGCCTCACACTCCAGTCTGGCCTCAAGCTTGTTGTAGCTGAGAATAACATTAACCCCTGCTACTCCTGCCCCACCTCCCAGCGCCACGATCACGAGGTGAACCACCAAGCCTGGTTTATGAGGTGTGGGGATAGAACACACAGCTTTGTGTATGCTGGGAACCACTCAGCCAACTGAGTTAGCCCCAGCTCCAAGACTCAAAAACTTAATAATTTCTGACTCAATTTTATCATTTACAGAGTTATGGTAACATGCTTTCAAGATGGTGTGTGTACTAGTCAAGAGTGTGGTTTTGAGGTTCGTAGCTCCTATCAGTACAGCTGATACGCAGGTGAACTGACGGGCTGTCTGCTTTCCCTCACAATAAGCCAAGGACAGAATGGTATAATTTATAATGCAGCCCGGCTCTCTGTGATGTGTAGAAATCAGATGATGTATACATGGAGTTCCTTACCTTCGGTACAGTAAATGTTTGGTTGGAATTGAAACTGCTATTGCCTGGGAAACCTCAGCAGGTTCCTCCTAGGTTCCATTTCCTAATCAGTAGAACAAGAATAGTAAAATCTAGCACATAAGGCTGTCGGAGTCAGAATGTTAGGAAGCATTCAAAATCATTGCGTCTTTAAGTAAATAGATCAAAGTATTGTCTTTCTTGAACACAATTATATGCTTTTTCATGGGAAAGTTGTGTTTGCCTTGGTTTGACTCTATCCAGTAATCTGGATTTTGTTTTCAACAGCTCAGGTGTCTAAAAGGCCAGAGGAACTTCTCCAGCCAGCCACCGTTTGATGGAGTCCACATCGTCAGCCATTTGATAGGAGAGGATGAGTCCTCCCCCTCCTCAGACGAAGAGTTCGTGGATGGTCCCTTACAGGAAAGTGGCCTTGCGTTTCCTTTGCGTGGAAAGTCTGGCTCCGTGTCTCTGGCTCCGGCTTTGGCAGACGGCAGTGAGAGCGAAGCGGAAGACAGCGCTGTGCCGGGAACGCAGCCCCCACAGAGAGAGTCCTACTCCACCACGGTCTGACCATCACTGACAGCCTGAGACGAGATGGGGCCACCCTCTGTCCTGTGTGTGTATATGTGTCTGCTTTTACAGCCTCACATGACTGCCAAATGTTCACTGAATTTCCATTGCCACAGTAGACTGGAGTATGCTAATTGGTAAATGGAGTTCTAACAGTATTACAGAATATTAATTTTTCATATTTAGAAAATACTGCTATGTCTAAATGTAAGAACCATTTTAAAATTCAGAACTGTGGGAAATTGGATTTTCTTTAAACAAAACTGCTCTTGTGCAATATTCTATCCTCTCTGATCACAGTGCGCATTGGTATCCTCATTCTGTTTCCAAGGGGGCTCCCCTAGACATCCAGCCAAAACACAGAGGTGGTTCAACCTGTGTTTTGAGGATATTTTTTCTTCACTAAAATTGTAGCTCTGTTAGTAGGTCATTGAAGATTGTCAAACACAACTTTTTTTCTGTATAATTTCTAAACACAAAGTAATCATCGTCTGTTCTGAAAGTTTTTTGTTTCAGTTTCTACATTTTATGTGTATCATACTTCTGTGTGTCAGAATAGTAGCAGGCTAGCTGCAGATATATTATTTGTACATATTTATAAATCCGTATTGCCCGGCATTGGACATCCTCTTACACGAGGAGCAAACGTTGACAGTGACCGTTGCCAGCATTCTAACAGGACTTCTGTAAATAGCAGGGTAAAGAAACTAAACACGGACCAGACACTACTGTTGGAGCAGCTGTGGTAGCCTGTACTCAGCGGATCCTGGCTGATCGCTGTTCAAACACTACTGGTGAAGTCCTTGACTCCATCCGTGACTAATAAACTCCGCCATCAAAGAGGTTATAGCACATGCTAGTTCATGCCAATCTATTTAATGTAATTTACACTAGAATAAGTTCCAAGATGCACAGCAAATATATCTGGGGGGGGATCTGTGAGTATTTAAATCCTCTAGTTTCTGATTGATGGGTATAAGCCATAAGAACCCTTTCTTCCTAGTCGTTTCTTTGTATTATTTAGACTTTTTCTCTAGAAAACTGAACGCTTGTTATTTGTAAATTGAGAAATGATACTCACCTGTGGAGAGGCTGCTGGCCTGTGTTGACTGGATGTTTTCCACCCTCAGTTTTTAGTAACCTGAGCCATAGAGGAAGATAGAATGTAGTGTGTTTGGAAGTACATTTTTGCACAGAGTGTTGCATATGCAAAGAAAAATATTTTATAAAATGGAGTAGAAGAAACAAGTAGTTTACTTTCTAAAGCTATATAATGCCTTATGCTGCATCATGGGCTAAGCTTTCCCAGACAGGACTGGAAACATGCCTTCTGTTTTCAGAACACCCACTAAATTTTAGTATTTAATTTACCTGTAATTACAAGCTAGTTACTTAACAGAGCTAAGATATTAATTCAGATCTCTCTCTAGACTTGTAGAGGTCTAACTAACAAGTTTTCCAGTTCCCTTTTCTCTGGCAATGTTACATCAATAATTTTCATTTCAATCTGTTTCCTAAGTATCTCCTGTTGGGTTTTCATCAGCACCAGTAGTCAAGTCTCTGAGAGTACCTGACAGAGACTTGACTACTGTTAGCCCAAGAGGCCGTCAATAGCCCAGTGACATAAGAGGAGTTATAGCCCTCCTTTTTTATCTTGACCCCCTTATCAAGAAACCTCAGTGGGACTAGAAGTGTAGCCTGGAAGTTAGAGTGTTTACCTAAAATGCCCAAGACCCTGTGTTCAATTCCAAGCCCCACCAAAAGATGGACAAGCTCAGAGAATTTCCTAGTACCCTCTCTGGTTTGGAACTAGGTGTAAAAGAACCCTGGTCATTAAACCTTAATTCATTGATGCTCTTGTGATTTGTACAGTGGAAAATTAGAAGCAATGTCCTCTCCAGAGCTTTGAGTCCAGACAGGTGCAGTGGTGCAGATCTGCGGTCCCCACTGCTCAGGACCGGCCTGGGGAACACAGTAAGATGTTATCTTTTGATTCACATAGACCTTAGATATAAATCCTTCTGGGTTTTAGCGTCCAGTAGGATACTGTGCCCTGATCTGACTCCATTTCGTCCAAATTAATGTAAGTATATTGTTCAACACTTTGAAGCATTAGACTGTGTCTCTACTGATGAACTTTATGTCTTGAAGAATTGAAAGACGTTTTATGGGAACAAATAGGATGACAGACGAGGGAAACCCTGCTCTCTTGGGACAGTGACCCTCCCTTCCCACTCCAGGTGACACATGAAAGGACTCTTTCCCCACTGCTGGGGATGGAATCCCAGGACACACACACAGTGGGTGGGCAAGCTCTCTACCCCTGAGCCACAGCCAGGTCTGGCGTCTTCAAAATCAGCATATACATTTTCTTTATGGAAAATGAGACCAAAGATTTTGTTTGACACAACTTCTACTCTGGTTCTTGTTATTTGGATTGTTTGTTTTGGTTCGTCTTTATTTTGCTTGGCCAGTTGGCAGCCACTCAGCACTTGCTGACTGAAACATCATATTCCAACTGACTGGCTATTTATGTTGAAGAAACCTTTCCCAGCCCTGAGCACAGTGCAACTTGTTCATTTCCAGGCAGTGCCTTTGACTGAAAATAATGTCTGCTGCTTTTGAAGTATATATTATTCCTGGCGTCGTAAGAGGTCATTGGTTCCTCGTTCGTTGTTTGCATAATGCACTATAATGTTCAAATTTTTAAAAATTAAGGATATCGACTATGTTTTGTGGCAAGTGTGGCTATTTCACAGCACCAAGACACCCATGGCTGACCTTGTAGAATCAGTTTCCTTACTAAACAGTGAGTTTTAGCCTGAGAGTTTTTGCTGCTCTAGATTAACAAACAATTATAATTTAAAATTAATTTCTTTTTAATTCTAAAATTAGTTAAAATTTCTGGTTGGAGGTAGGGTAGATGCTATTCAAAACCCAGATTTTTACAGCACACCCGTAGATCTGCATAGCTCTTCGCTTCAGAGAAGAGACAACACAGTAATACATTGGACATGCACAGTTATAAATGTACTTCATTGTACCCTTGGGTTTTTTTATTGTAACACTGTATGATAACCTAAATGTTTACTTGTGCCTTTGCTTTAAATAATTAAAATTTCTCATTTTGCAAGACTTTATTTCCTTAAATTATTGAGAGGGAAGGGATGTCAAAGTACTACTGAAGAACATTGGCCACAGAGAAGACTGGCGGTGGTCTTTGTTTCCTCCGTGGGGGTCACAAGCCCCTGCTCTACATACAGAGTACCACGCAGTCTCGATGAGTGTGACATCCAGGAGATATTTTCAGTTTCAGAAACAGCCAGATGTCTAGACTTGTTTCCTTCCTGAACATGTTATTTGTTTTAATTATCAGTGGCAGCATTTTCATCACAACTGTAACTTAGGTTATTGAAGGCATCGGAAGCAGCCATGCACTGTCCGGCACTTCATGAGGATACATGAAGTTTACAGGAGTTATAATCCAGACTTCTCTACCGGAACTGTTAGCATTTGGATTCTGATTTTGTTGCAGGACATCCTGCATACTGTAAGATGTTTGCAGTATCATAGCCTCTACCCTATGGATGCCAGTAGCACCCATGCCTTCAATGGAGGCAAAATATCTGCAGGTATGAGAAGCTGAGGAGGCCTAGAGTAAGTGAACGGGTAGTTGACATGGGCTCAACCTTGTCGAGGACCCCAAACCTTCAGACCCGCAAGAACAAGGCAAAGCTCCTTCCTCTGTGGTGCGCATCTTACAGAAGTGTCAAACTCCTCCTCCAGACCCAAGTGTGGCTGCTGATAGTGTGTACTGAAACATCCACCATGGCCTTCTCCCTCCAGCCGTTCATGGCCTCAGATGGCTTCCCTACCGAGACTGTTCCTGATCTGTCTGTGTGTCGTAGCCCATGCTTCCTTCATCTGTATGTGACAACCCCACCTCTCTGCTCAGCTGTCTATAATAATTATGCTGAGCTTGCAGGGTGTTGAGGTTTCTCCACCAGGGACCAGTCCTCTGGACTCTAGCTCGTCTGTGTTTACCCCTGTCATCATTTCCTCACCATCCAGTCAGGTCTGTCCTGGAGCCATGCTAAGGACGTGGCTTTCAGACATCGTCACAGAGGACAGACAATAAAAGTCACTCTGTGGTCGAGAAATGCTTAGAAATTTAGCAGCATATGAAGAAAGTCAGTAGACTCCAGCATAAGAACATACATACCCCTTGAAGACACAGGGAAAATTGGCATCTATTTCTAGTAGTCAGTGGAAAGGAAAATGCGTGTGCCACAATAGGTACCATCTCCCATCTGTGTGGAGGTGTGTGCCTGCCCTAGCTCTCAGGGTTCTGAGGCAGGAGGATTGTTCCAGCCCAGAAATTTGAGATTTGAGACAAACCTGGGTAACAGGCAAACCCCACCTTAAAAGAAAGGGAAAGTAAAAGATTGGCAGTGGTGTAGGAAAAAAAAAAAAAAGCCTGTGAGTCACTGCTATAACTACCGTGGAGAACAGCACTTTTGGGAAGAGTTAAATAGTGTTACTATGTAACCCAGCAGGTCTAAATAAATACTTGGAGCAAGGACTCACTTAATGTTCACAATGCCCACAGCAGGAGCATTGGCTAAAAGGTGGCAGCAAGTGCTGTCTGTCATCAGCTGAATGGATTTTGGGTGTGCATGATGTATGCCTACAAGGGAGCTGTATCCATGGAAACACCAACAGCTGAAGTTCTGATACATTATACAATAAAAGATGGTCCTTGAAAACACTGTAGTGAAGTAGCCAGATAGACCTGTCCTTTTGGAGTAGACATTTTACCAGGATATAGGGTAGCCCAGGCGGTTATTATCTGGTGGTTACAAAGCTGCCAATTGAAATGATGAAAAAGTTCTGGGGGTAGATAGTGCTGATGTTTGTACAGTCTTGAAATGTGCCTGTTTGCGTTTGGATGTGAAATTTCCCCTCCCCAGGCTTAAGTGTTTGAATGATTGGTCCCCGGGTAATGGTAGTGTTTTAGAAAGTAGTATAACCTGTGTGTAATGAGGCCTTGCTGGAGGAAACTGAGAGGCAGGGCTTGAGGCTGTGATGGTGTCCTATGGAGTCAGAATCTCTGCTCCCTGATCCACCAGAGTGTGAAGGAGTCACCAGCACCACGTGAACTGCCGCCATGGACCAGTCTGCTCCTGCCATGAGCCCAGTACGCACTGCTTCCCTTGAGTTGCTTCTTGAGGGGTATTTTGGTCATGAGAGCGTGTGAGTAATAAGTACAGGAAGTTGGCACCAGGAGGACTGTGGGACTTGTTGACAGGAGTGTGAACAGGTTGGGGCTGCAGGGTGTAAGCAGAGCCTCCCTGGCCGTTGTGGAAACACTTAAGATGAGCATGCAAGTGAAAAGATGAACAGGAAAGGTCAGCCAGGCTCCAGGCTTCACAGGGGAGCAAGGACTCTCAGCCAGGACTGAGCCAGAGGCCATTTGTGTGACATGCTGGAGAAGAACATGGCCACGTTGCCGTGTCCTGAATTGGTGAATTGAAGTTAATGGCTAAATTGTTGTTTGGGGAGCTTCATCCAAGGCAGCATAGCATTTAGGCTGTGGCAAGGTCTCTGCTCACTTGTTTTAGTTAGATTGACAAAGGGAGAAGAAGCAGAGCAATGTGGGAAACATGCAGTTTTGTTCAAACGGAGCACAAACCCAGTAGCAGACAAGGCAGCTGTAGGCAAAGCTGTAATTACTAGAGAAACAATGGATATTGGCGAAAATGGTGTCTTGAGGGTGAGGCTTCACCAATGGAAGGTATGAGAATATAAACCCATTTTTAAATTTTCTATTTAGAAAGAATACCTGAGAAAACAGCCTTCAAAATACCTTTGCTCCAGCCTGGCCACTGAGAAATCTGTTACCTACTTCAGCTGCACAGGTTCTTAAAGGCCACTGCAATTGTGGCCCAAGACACCAGGCCATGTCAAACTCAGGAGAACTTGTCATCCGCGTGGTGCTGGTTCTGCAGGTCTGCAGGTT
Source organism: Microtus ochrogaster (assembly GCF_000317375.1). NCBI lineage: Eukaryota > Metazoa > Chordata > Mammalia > Rodentia > Cricetidae > Microtus > Microtus ochrogaster. The sequence continues at coordinate 57,082,198 of NC_022027.1, read as the reverse complement.
GCTAGAGTGATGGGCTAAGGGAGAGTGTGTCTTGGTCCCACAGAAGCAGCTGGGTAGTGTGTAGCAGGGATGGCTCTGCAGTGCCAATTTGTGAAGCTGTGCGGGTGAAGGGTAAGCTTCAGCAGAGATTCCAGGACAGTGGAGATGCCAGGCGAAGAAGCTACAGGCATCTTGAGATGGAGCTATCTCAAGAGACAGAGGCGCGTGTGTTTCAGGCCATAGGGCGGAGAGTGCAGGGCTCTCAGAACAGACTTGGGATTTTGAACAGTGTTCGAGTTCGTACTTTGGAGACTTTTACCAGTGAGTAGTGAGTGGCACATACTTGTGATTTCAGTAGCAGTAGGAGGACCACTGAAAGTTCACGGCCAGCCCGGTGTATGTGTCTCAGGTCAGCCAAGGCTGTGTGGGAAACCCTGTCTTGGAGGGCAGGGTGGAGGGAAAAACAAAAACTACTGTGGGGATCTTAAAAGTTGAGTTGAGTGTATTTTTCAAGAGACGACCGTGAGGCTTTGGAGGCCAGAGGCAGAACGCTGCAGCTTGGATATAAAAATGTACCCATGGGCTCACATGTTTGAACACTTGGTCCCCGGCTGGTGGTATTGACCCTAACCACTGGCCTTCCCCACCATGGGCTGTACCTTCTCACTGTGAGCCAAAAAGACTCAAGTACTCAAGTGTTTAGAATGTAAAGTCAGCTTATAAACGAGACATTTAGAAGGCAAAATAAAACCCGAAGTGATGTGGGATTTCCCTCTGTTTTATTACCATTGGTTATTAAAGAAGCTGTTTTGGACAATAACTTAGAGTAAAGCCAGGCAGGACATCTGAACAGAGATATAGAGAGAAAATAGGCTGAGTCAAAGAGATGCCATGTAGCTGCAGGAGGAGAAAGATGCCAGCCACAGGCCACAACCTCATGGTAATTCACAGATTAATAGAAATGGGTTAATTTCTATGCAAGAGTTAGCTAGAAATATGCATAAGCTATTAGCCAGTGATGTAATTAATATAGTCTCTGTGTGATTATTTACATCCGGGCAGCCCCTTGGCACCTTCACTAGCGCCCTGCCCTCTAACACAACCACGGCCCACTGTTATGTGTACCGGTGTTAACAGAGATCCAGACTTTATTTTTTCTATCTCAGACTCTAATCTAGAATAACACATTGTATTTAGATAGGTGTTTTCCCTCACTCTACCCCTTTGGCTCTTTGAGACAGGTGCTCACCATGTAGCCCAAGCTAGCCTCCAACTTGAACTCTCCCATCTGCCTCCCAAGTACTACAGGTGTGTGCTTCATCCCGTGCTTTGAAGGTGCTGGATCATTTAATCTTCACAATAGTATCTTTATCTTAACTTTAGAGTTGAGGAAATTAAAGAACTGGGTTTAAAAAGCTTGCCCAATGTTTAGAGCTAATAATGGTGGCTTTTTTTCTCATCTTTATAATAAATTCTAAGTTCTGTGTCCTATATGTTCAGTTCATTTCTTTCCTGAGAGATGGCCAGGGTGTAGTTGGATGCTTTGGGGCATAAGTGACCGAAACCCAACCTAAAAGTTAATAAGAAGAGGAAACCCCATGCACTATTGAATTTTTGACAAAATCAGCAAGTCTCTTTCACCTGCTCCATGGACTTCAGCAATACCTTGTTACAAAATTCTGCTGGTGCTATCAACCATGTTGGTTCCTTTTCTTGTTGGTAAAAGCAACTGACAAAAGCAACCAAAGAGGAAGGGTTTGTTTGGGATCCGAGGAGAAAGTCCACGACAGGAGGCTTGTGTGGGGACAGAAGGGACAATACACAGGAGGAAGCCCGTGTGGGGTCGCAGTCCGAGGGGACAGTCCACGGCAGGAGGCTCGTGTGGGTTCAAAGGGGACAGTCCACAGCAAGAAGCCCGTGTGGGGTCACAGTCCGAGGGGACAGTCCACGGCAGGAAGCTCGTGTGGGGTCACAGTCCGAGGACACAGTCCACAGCAAGAAGCCCGTGTGGGGTCGCAGTCCGAGGGGACAGTCCACGGCAGGAGGCTCGTGTGGGGACAA
>NC_022027.1:57078711-57080058 GCF_000317375.1 Microtus ochrogaster | reverse complement strand
TGGCAGAGGAGTGGGAGTCAAGTTTCATCCCTCAGCAGGAAATAGAGGTGACCTGCTGCTTTCTTATTTAACCCTGGACACCCACCCATGAATGCTGCTCCCCTCATCTGGGGGATCTTTTGTCCTCAATTGACCCTCTCTGGAACAGCCTCATGGACACTCTAAAATCTAGCCAAAATCCTTTTCACTTTTCCATTGCCTGGTTTTCTTGTCGTACTCTGTCTGCTGGCTGTTCTCTGTACAGTGTTTTCTGGCTGTTCTCCATACAGTGTTTTCTGGTTGTTCTCTGTACAGTGTTTTCTGGTTGTTCTCCGTACAGTGTTTTCTGGTTGTTCTCTGTACAGTGTTTTCTGGTTGTTCTCTGTACAGTGTTTTCTGGTTGTTCTCTGTATTTTTTGGTGTTTTGCGTTGTAGATGTAGCTCAGTAGGTTGAGATTACTTGCCCAGCACGCACGTCCGGGGTCCAGCCCTCAGCACTGCACAAACTGAGGATGATGGCATGTGCTTCTAATCCCAACACTGGAGAGTTAGTTTGAAGCCGGCCTGGGATACACAGGAAAATGTGCCTTTCTCTAATAGCTGTAACTGCCTAGGGAGGTGTCTGATTGTTAAGGGCTGCATGCTGGTTCCTGTCTGAAAAGAGTTTTATTTTACTTGATGTTTTGGAAGTATGGACAAGACTTCCTGCTCCTTAAGATCTCTGTGTTCTGAAATTCCAGTGCTGTCCCTGCATAGAGGACCCGACACACACATCTTGACCAGATCCTTTCAGTCAGGACCATGTTAACTCTGGAAACACTGTCTTAGTTAGGGTTACTATTGCCGTGATGAAACCCATAACAAAAGCAGCTTGGGGAGGAGAGGGTTTATTTGGCTTACACTTCAGCACTGTAGTCTATCAGGAAAGGAAGTCAGGACAGGAACTCAAACAGGGCAGGAACCTGGAACCAGGAGCTGACGCAGATGCCATGGTTGGGTGCTGCTTACTGGTTTGCTCCCTGCTTCTTGCTTGCTCAGCCTCCTTTCTTATAAATGCAGGACCACAGGTCCAGGGGTGGCCCCACCCACCATGGGCAGGGCCCTCCCCCATCAATCACTAATTAAGAAAATGCCCTACAGGCCAGCATGCAGCCCCATCCTATGAAGACAATTTTTATCTTAATTGAGGTTCCCTCCTCTCAGATGACTTTAGCTTGTGTCAAGCTGACATTAAACCAGCCAGTAAGACACCATTTTCTCTTTCTTTCCTCCCCACTCTTCCCCTTCCCCCTTTCTCCTCTCCCTCCTTCTCCTCTCTCTTCCCTTTCCCTCCCCTCCTCTCCTTCTCCCACTTCTCCCTTTAATTTT
>NC_022027.1:57076838-57078296 GCF_000317375.1 Microtus ochrogaster | reverse complement strand
AAAAAAAAAAAAAAAAAAAAAAAAAAAAAAAAAAAAAGTAGCTAATACAGAACCAAAACACACCCTTTCTCGGATCAGGCATGGTGACACGTGCCTTTAATCCCAGCACTCAGGAGGCAGAGGCAGAGGCAGATGGATTTCTCCTGGTTTATAGAGTTCCAGGACAGCCATGGTTACATAGTGAGACCTTTCTTTCCTCTCAGATCTTTTTGCCCAGACAATGGATTAGTTATTTAATGAATTGTTTGTTTCTCTGTTAACTAATACAGAAAACTGATCATCAGAACTGTGACGGCTACTGTGAATTTGTAGGACTTCAGACTTCGTTTATGGGACAAGCATGCAAGAGCCCAGTAGGCAGAGATTAATGCATGGGTCTGGTGGAAGTTCAGAAGACCAAGATGCTGACAGAAAACTGGCCTTCAAGCCATGTGTTCTGGTTACATCCTGGAGAATCCAGCTGCGTTCTGCCTGTGTCCTTCAATTTCGAGTTCAGCTCAAAATGCTGAATTCAATTTATTTTTTGACAAAATGTTTTTTTGTCCAAAGAGAATTTCATGATAGCGTTGCATCTAGAATGTGCTATGGCTGTTACTCACTGCCTTTAGCCAGATTTGCAGTGAAATTTGAAATCAATAAACAGAATAGAAAGATGTAGACAATGTATAGTTTGATAAGGAAGACTTTCATTGGCAGACTGTTATTTACAAAAGGAGCACCCTGGACAAACAGGGACGTATCTTGCCTGGTTTACCCACAGGGAGGCTGCTGTAACCATGGTCCTCTGTTGCCTGGGAATATCTCATCCAAATGGCGCTGATCTGGCAGGCATGCCAAATGCATGAGTCTAGAGCCATGGAGGTTGTGCCAAGGCCCTCGGAAAACAACCAAGAAGGCCAGACAGAATGGGCAGCAGAGCTGATGTCTCTGTTTGCTTTCTGCAGCTGTGATAAAACATCATTACCAAAGGCAGGCTTTCCCCACCATGACAGGCTGTACCCTCTAAAACAGTGAGCCTAATAAACCCTTGAGAAAAGGGAAATTTTAAAAGAGATCAGACTCTGAAGTGTGACTTATACTTTGGAGTTTTGTTTAGTAGCTACACAAAACGCTAGGTTAGACACAGAGACCAAAAGCAAATGGCTGTTAAAGTGCCCCATATAGTCCCATACACTAACGTTCTAAATCGTGATACTCCACCCTTCCACGGTATCACAGAGCCTCATCCCGTCGGTGAGACAAGGATGATTACATGTTGGGAGCAGTGAGACCCCAGATTCTGAATTTTTTGTAAGCAACTTGTTTCCCCCTGATCTGAGTGCCTGAGCAGGAGACCTTCAGGAGTTCCTGATGGCAGGAGAGTGGTTTCTGGTGGGTTTGGCTGGGGCGTGGCTATCTCTATATAATCTGTACACAATAAAGGGGGCATTCTTGGGGAATTCAAGGATGACCCGTGTC
>NC_022027.1:57051952-57075433 GCF_000317375.1 Microtus ochrogaster | reverse complement strand
CACACACACACACACACACACACACACACACATGAGCCCTTCCCCCAGCAGTCTGGAATTAGGACTGACTTGATGCCTGCAGGTAGCCACAGCTGCGGTGCACAAGGCTAGTCATATATAGAAGACATTGCTTCCTGGTGATCAGTCTTAAACTTCCATGAAATTCATTATGCACAAAGAAGTGATGCTGGAGAGACCGCAGGACGCGATTTCAGATAATGCTTCAGAGTTCATAATGGCAGACGCCAGCACGGCACTGCCATAGGCAGGAATGGAGGTGATGGGCTGGAAATGAGGTCGGGACATCGACTCTCACTCTACAGCATCTGACCTTCAGCAGGGATGACCAAAGCATGCGTAAGAAAGATGGCAATGGCTGGAGAACAAGATTAGAGGTTAAAAGCATTTTCTGTTCTTACAGAGGACCCAGGTCCAGTTCCCAGCACCCACATGGTCACTCACAACCATCTAAGGACATATGAAGGGCTGGAGAGATGGCTCAGTGGTTAAGAGCATTGCCTGCTCTTCCAAAGGTCATGAGTTCAATTCCCAGCAACCACATGGTGGCTCACAACCATCTGTAATGAGATTTAGTGCCCTCTTCTGGCCTGCAGACACACACAGACAGAATATTGTATACATAATAAATAAATAAAAAAAAGGACATATGAAGTGCATATACACATGCAGGCAAAACACTATATGCATAAACTAAATCTACAAAAATAAAAAAGAGTCAGGAGGACAGGAGGGAGGGAGAGGAAGGGAGGAGGAAGAGATGGTCTCTTTAACATGTTGTGCTGGGAATTCTTTATCCAAACATGTAGGTGACTGATATTAGATCTCTATCTTCCACTATGAACAAAAGTCATTTCCAAATGGGCTAAAGACCTTAACAAACTTGGAAACAATAAGACATGGGGGAAGGATTTAAGATGCAGGTACTGGCAACAACTTGCTGACTAAGACTCCAGTGTCTCAGGAAGTAATTGGAAGAACTGACAGGTGGGGCCATATCAAATTAAAAGCCTCTGCACAGAAAGGAAACTGCCTATATAATTTCTCAGAGGAATCCTGCCAGCCTTTTTATCCGACCAGGATTAATATCCAGAACACATAAAGGACTAACAATTAAACAGCAAAAGAACAAGCAATCAATAAATGACCAATGAATTGGCAGCTCACAAAGGAGTATGAATGATCAATAACCACACAGGAAAATGTCCAACCCCTTTAATAACAAGAGCAATGCGCATCAGAACTATGGCGTAGTCTCTCGGATTCTAGTCACACGGCTCACGCCAAAAACACAGAACAAAACAGACATGCCGGCAAGAATCCCAGAGGCTTGGGACACTTACAGACTACTGGTCAGAATATGAATTAGTCTCACCGTTATGGAACTCAGTCTGCAGTTGCCTTAAAAAGCACTAAAAATAGAAATACCAGTGACACCATGCCTCTGCATACATGTCAGAAGTAATAGAAGCCGTCACACAGCAGAGAAACCAGCACATGCGTGTTTGCTGATCCAACACCTACAGTAGCCAAGATATGGAATCAGCCTCAGTTTCCATCAATGAGTTTAAAGATGCGCTATGATTTTACCATGGACTCAGTCATAAAGAAGAATAAAATCATGTCATGTGCAGAAAGATGGGAACGGGAGACAAATACATTAAGCGAAGTAAGCTAGACTCAGAAGACATTCTGTGTTCTCTTTCATATGTGGAATTAGGACATGGAAATGGAGGAAAATTATTTGTAAAGAGGACGGGGGCCAATGGGGGCTAAGAAAGAACAACAGGCACAGGAATATGATCCAAGTATATTATATACATGTACGAAAATGTCATGAAACCCACTAAGATGAAAACAGTTAATATTTTAAAATTCTAGAAGAACCCAAGTACACTTTTTTAAGTCACAGTATAAGTTGTAGTGGAGAGAGAGAGAGAAAGACTACCACCCCCCGATAATAATAAAAGTGCACATCTAGGTGGACGACTGTTTAAAGCGGTCGCAGTGTATGAGATGCGCATCAGATGCTTTCGTAAAGACAACACTCCCAAATGTGCCTTGTGTTTGTAGTGAAAAATGGATGTATGTTTTAAAGTTTCTCTTCTCTCTACTTTGAAAACAAATGTTTTACTGGTGTTCAGGATTAAATCTCTTGGTAGCATGCTTGCCTGGCACCCATGAAGCCCTGGGTTTAGTCTCCAATACCAAATAAAAACCAAGTGTGGTGGTGCATGCCTTCAATCCCAGCACTAGGGAAGTGGAGGCAGGAGGATCAGAAGTCCATGGTCATCCTCAGGCTCACAGCTCATCCAGGGCCAGCCTGGGCTTCACAAGACACTCAAGGGGAATGTTCTATCATATCACTGTGCTGCTCCAGGAACTTTGATGCTGTTACTTTCTGACCTCATGGCTGGGGTGGTGGGTGGGGTCTTTGTGAGAGGGGAGGAAAAGTTTATCTCCTCCCCATACCCGTCTCATTCTCTTTCAAGCCCATGATGATGCCCACTCCGATGCAAAGAGATGAGATTTTGAATCAACAGGATTCGTTGGACTTTAAAAAAGTCACTTTAATTTTTTTTAACTGAATTAGAAAAGCATAAAGGTGTTTACAGGGCTGTGTGTGTGTGTGTGTGTTTGCGTGTGTGTGTGCATTTGCATGTGCATGCACACCCGTGTGTCAATACACAAACCAGGGCTTAACAGACCATTAGACCCCTTCTTGGATGAGGATCCATGAAACAGAAACCACTAGATTCCTTGCCTGGGGGAACAGCTAAGCATTCTCTTAGTGAGACAAAGGACTGCGGGAGCTGGGACTAGGCTGCACCCATGAGCCACTGGGCCCCAAAGTCCTTCTATTCCTGTCCTCCCTTCTGAAGGTGAGCCCAGTGCCAGGAGAGCTCAACAGGGCTGATCCCCAGCCTCCAGCAGTGGCTTGAAATTCTGAGAACCCCCAGCTTCTACCTCATCTCTAGATACCAGGTCAGACATTCCTTCCAGAGGAACTAGGTTTTGTGAGTAATTTTTTTTTTAAATTATGATGCGTAGACTCTTCCATTTAGAATAAAATGTTTCGCTAAACATCCCTGGAGGAAATGATGAAAACTAAAAAGAAAAACAAAAGGTTTTTTCTCTCTCATTGCTTTTTCCATCCACTACATAAAATCGACCCTTTTTCCGTGAGAGTTCACACTGGGTCTGCCTCTGTCAGAGTCACACTGCTCAGCCCACACATGCTGTGATATGTTATTTACTCAATCTCTTCTCAGGAACCGTCCTCACGTGTGAACCCTGAACACCAAGGCTAACAGCCCCTCCCTCCTTAGATGTGTGAAATCTGTCATGTAAAAATTTACATTTTAGTGATATCATACTTTATAAAGTAATGAGATTTAAACATACCAGTCAGGAAATATTTACTAAAGGAAGATAACATTTTCTTCATGTTTATAAGATTCGTAGCGTTGATGATGATGGGGTCTTTCCCAGACGGTGGCTCCAGCGTTTCCGTGTTGCTGGAGGGGGTCACAGTTTTGAAGACAGCCTGGTCTACAGAGCAAGTTCCAGCCCCAGCAGGGCTATATCGTAAAAACTTGCCTCAGAAAAAAAGGGGTCATGAAGAGGTCTGTTAAAAAAACAAATTTTAAGGTTTCTAAATGGAAAAAAACAAGACTTACCAGCAAATAAAAGTTGATTCTATGTTACAAGAGACCAACAGGGTAAGGGGAGGGCATGTTGAGATGGTTCAGTGAGTTACTCAGGATGGGGCGACAGTCACTAAAAGCATTTTAAGAGGGGACAGGTCTTACTCGTAGTGACATGGTATATTAATTTGCTTATGGCTGAATTTCGGCTGAACTTACTTTCTGGCTTTCGCATGCCTACTGACCACAACTGGTGGCCATCAAACCATACTCTGACTGATGTCATTCTTGAATATTATTTTGATACGTTGCTTCTCATAAAAGGAGGATTTTTATTTTAATTATGTGTTTATTGGGGGGACACGTGAAGGTCAGAGGACACTTTGTGAGGCTCTCCTCTCCTTGACCTGGGTAAGTCTCAGGGATTAAACTCAGGTGTTGGCTTGGCAGCCAGCCTCTCCTCCACTGCCCATCTCGCCTGCTGAGGGGCACTTATTTATCTGATAAACCTGTCACTTTGTATTTAATTTCTTTGAATTTAAGTATTTTAGAAAAATCATGCATTTCGCCTTCTTTCTGACTGCACTAAGACGGTTTATCCAAGGACAAAACTCAAATGGGCTTCTGTTTTAATACCGGAGAACAGCCACAGCAATATGACAGGGTGTGGCCACTGTTATAACAAATGCTTGTGCTGAAATAAAGACCAGTTCTACAGTGTGTTCTACGGTGATCTTTCACAGTCTTTTAGCTATTTATTGATATGAATTCTTTGACTTAAGTATCACCCAAGATTTACTGAAAACACTTCTAGTATGTATCAAGGGCCACTCAAATATTCATTGTTGGACTTAGAAACTCCACTCTTAAAAATAGATCTTAAAGAGTTTGGAGCGGGGGCATACACAAAGTCTGGGTTCATCCCCAGCACCATGTACAGACGAACAAAGAAAAGTGGGAAACAGTGTTAAGAAAACTCACATCGTATTAGTTAAAAATAAGAAGAGGGGGGAGGGAGAGAGAGAGAGAGAGAGAGAGAGAGAGAGAGAGAGAGAGAAAGAGAGAGAGAGAGAGAGAGGAGAGAAAAGAGGTAGGAGAGAGAAAGAGAGAGAGCTAAATGCTTAGGTGAGTGGTTAGGAAAATTACAGTTAACAGATCATTTACAGCATTTAAAATGATAAAAGATTATTATGATCTAAAATGTATTTTTTGCCAATGCATAAAATGTAACAATTATACATATTAATAATATACTATAGAATGTTTTAATGCCATGACATTTAGTTAAGTAAATTTTACTATAAAATCTTAGTGTTCTATAAAATAAATATGCTAGGAAAAACCACACAATTATAGCTATGGGATTGCTGTCTTTTTCCAAGAATGGAGAAAAAACACTTGGGAAGTTCTCTGACTAGGTTTTTATTCTCTTCCTTATCAAATTAATGCACTTTAAAATGCCTTTAAACATCTTCTTAAGCCTCAGGTGCTCTTATAGCAATCCTTCATTCTTACTCCCCGAGTGAACCTGTGAAAAGCGAACATCAAAGGACTTTTCCGCCCCTATTCTACAGTGGGGGCTGATGCTCTGACTTCCTGGTGAGAAACAGCTGGCAAAGTTGAGCTAGCTTGCCCACAGTCTCAGGTTGGTTTGGCAGAATAAAGACCGATAATCTCATCTGCCTTCAAAAGGCATGAAGTCCTCCCTCCCCGCTTGTAACATTTCTGAGCTACTTAAAGGAGGCATACACCACCGGAATGCATGCTGGGAATGCAAGCAGCGCCCTCTCTGGGGTTTCTGTATCCACTCTTCCCAAGCCTTCCAGGAGAGCATTTTACCGGTAAAGCTACCATAAGAAACAAACAGCAACGAGTAACATCTCATACTTTTATGTCTTCAGCCTTTTGTTGTTTGAAAGTAAGTCTAAATTTTTAGGTGTGGTTCTCCTGCCTCGGCCTCCTGAGCACCGAGATGAGTCTGCATGCCAGATCCTTACTGTCCTTCTTCTCAATAGATGGTCCTTCAGACAGACAGCTGACTGGCCAGATACCTGAGATGTTTGGAAGACAAAATCATTTGGCATTAAGCATCTACAGGCGTATTGTTAATATTACCTTTTTTTTTAAAAAAAAAATCAGTAAATTGCTTGGAAAAAAAAGTAAATGTATTTTTTTCAACTACCCCTGTCTCCATCAGATTTCCATTGTCAAAGGAAGATGAAGAGGAGGATTCCATCTCTCTCTCTCTCTCTCTCTCTCTCCCCCCCCCCCGTGTGTGTGTGTGTGTGTGTGTGTGTGTGTGTGTTGCAAAGCTCGCAGCACGCTGGCTGATACTCTCTTTACCTTCAGTTCAGTATAAAATAAAAAGAACTGATTTGAAGTGCTAAGCCAGAGACAGGTCCTTGGACTGTCCTAGTCAGGTCTGGCTTCCTGCCACCCCCCTTCTCGTGTTAGCCTCTTAATCTCTCTGGGTCCCTTCTCCCTGCCTTCCTCTTATGCTCCCCAAGGATGGGTCTCAACACACACAACACATACACCTCAAGGAGTCCTTTCCTCGTGCCTTAGCTGCTTTAATGTGTGTCCACTTGGTGTAGATTAACCATGTATGGCCCAGACTGTAGAGATGCCATCTGCCTCTTACCTGCTCCAGAGGACCCCTGCCCCAGTTCCCAGTTTTATTTCCAAGTCAGAAATCCCAAGAGGCTGCTGACAGCAATATGAAAACAGGATGATTCAGGCTGGCCTAAGGAAGGGCTCTATTGTTGTTGAGGTGCTAGCACACCTCCATGGGTCCTCCAGCAGTACTTAAACTGCTGACTAGTCAGAGAGCCTGGAAGGGAAATTTTGACTTTGAGCTGGTGTCTATGAAAAAACAGTTTCATCATTATTTTTTTTGTAATTTGGTTAATAACAAATTCAATTTTGTCACATTTGTCATTTTCTTCTAAAATTTTGATTTTTTTCCCTCGTCAAAAATAATACAAGAAAACAAGGGAAAGATTTACTTTGGAACTACTCTGAGATATTTAGAAGAGGACAGGACAAAGCACACAATAAATAAATTATTAATAGGAAATGCCTGATTTCCTTTTCGCTAATTCCGTATGTGTGACCCTTCTAAGATTGCATGATCTATAAAGAAAGGGTGTGCTGAGCATCCTGTACCTGAGGGCAACTTAGCAGACAGGATGTGTGTCCTAGCAGGCAGCACTGGTCTATGCTGCAGGAGGTAGATAAGATGCTCAGTTTGTTAAAACACGCGAAGCAATGCTAACCAAATATTCCCCACATTTTACAGTGAAAAATAGCCGTTTTTCCTATGGAAAAGCCTTTTGTCCTTATAACGATTTTGGATTAATCTAAAAAATGATAGATACAGGTTTAGTTCATTGCCATGTGCTTAGCAAGTACAAATCCCAGGACTTCATTCTCAAAGATCTAACAAGACAAACGCTTGAACATATTTTGGTTCCCCTCCCTCCCCGCCAAGCTCTGCGGGTCATCGCTGGCCCCCCAGTGTCTCATTGCAGAATTATAGTGCACGAAATAGCGCTCAAAACCCAGCCCAACTTACTTGGAAGAGCACAGTGCCGAGAGCGGCTTCACCCCTGCAAGGGAGGAGAGGGTGAAGGCACCGAGCGTGCACAGTGCACGCACTACCACACAGCATAATATACAGTCTCAAGTGACTGCATTTTTCTTTTCTCTTTCTTTCTTTTTTTCTTTTTTCTTGCAGAAGAGTGAAGTTTGGGTATTTCCCCCCTGCTATTAAGTGCTAATTCCACACCTCCATTGAGGCTGAGCTCACCCACGGTGGACATTATTCCCGAAGCCCTCACTTTGCAATTACTTTCGGGGTTGACCTTTCAGAACAGTGTCCCCCAGGCCCAGTACCTGGCCAGCAGCCCCAGGCGCCAAATCAGCCCCCCCTCCCCGGCCTGGGCCCCGCAGGGCGGGTTCAGGCGAGCCTCGGCCCCCGCGCCGCCTTTAATTTCGCAGCTCCGACCACCGGAAGCTAGCGCGAGGCCGGGGAGGGGAGGACGCGCCCACCGATGCCACCGGCGCCTGCGGGACGCGCCGCCAGTCCGGCCCTTCTTCGCCGGGTCGGCGCTCGCCCACCTCTTCCAAATTTAACCGTTACCTAAATCCGAAGGGAAATGAGCAAACCTCTGGGATTGGGTGTCAAGGTATTTTCAGCTTCGTTGGGCGTATTTATCCTCAAGTGTTTCCATAACAAGCTATTTCGGGGCCGCGGCGCAGGTTTCGCTCTGCGGACGCGGTGGTCACCAGCCGGGCTCCACGCCGGCGGCACCGGGGTCCGGTGATTCACGGCCGTGATCCGGGGGTGAAGCTGCCTAAGCAGGCGACAGGGTTGGGGTGCCCACAGCCAGAGGGCCAGAGAGACCTCGTGCGAGCCTAGTGCCCCCTGCACCCGCCGCTCCCGTCAATCTGTGTCCTGAATCTGTGACTTCTCGCTGCGGAAGTCTCCGGGAGCCAAGAATATTTCGATTTTCTTTCTAGTTATTTCTAGGGCTGGGTACTCAGACCTCCAGGGTCCTCCATAGATAGCCCCTGGTCCCATAGACAAACAAATTGGGGAGGGTTGCTGAGGGGTGCCCATGAAGCTCGCTGCAAGAATGCCCCCCCCCGTCGCCTCCTGACCCCTTGCGCAAAGGAGGCTCGTGGCCCATCGCCCCACTGGGGGATGGGGATTGGTCTGAGAGGGCTAGCGAGCGCCTCTAACGCTCAGGAAGTGAAGTTTGCGGTTTTGGGGGCTGAGCTCAGAAGGAGATTAAAAAAAAAAGTCAGAAAGACAGATCAGTCTCTCCCGAAAGCAAGATTCAGTTTGCACACTCTCAGAGCTCGGTGCCCGCGCCCTGACCTCGCAGGTAGGTTTGCTGAAACTGCTGTGCCTCCCGCCCAGGCGGGGGTGGACTGGTAGGAGGACACTGCCACTTAGGGGACGTCCCGAAGGCGCTGGCGGGTCCCCACCTGCTGCAGAGCTCGGGGGGCTGGGTTCTGAAGGCACCAAACCGGTACAGCGAAAGATCTGGAGTAGGGGGCACAAGGTTTGGAGGTTAGCTAGGGAGTGGGATCCACGTGGGAAGGAACCATCTGGTGGGCATGTGGCGGCAGCTGGGCTCTGGAATACTGCTTCTGAGCGCCTTTACCTTCAGGTCCCTAATTCCCGGCCTCAGATGACCAGGGGAAGCCTGGCGGGCCGCAGTGCCAGGAGCGTGCCGCCCCGCCCCCTGGACGCCAGCTGCAGCACGAGGTTGCCTTCCCACGCGCAGGGCCTTGGGCCTTGCCATCCCCCCCTACCCCTCCTACCCGGAACCAGCAAAGCCCTCCAGGGTGCTAGAGGGGCGTAGGTTTGTGGCTGGAGCGAGGACGTGTCTACCGTGTCCCGCGTGGTTGCTGACGCGCCGACCCACTGCGGAATCAGGCAGCCCTTCTGCTTCCCACGGGTCTTGCTCCTGGCCAACGCCGGCCTGAGCCTCACCAAGGCCCCCCAAGACCCTTGTTCTGTTTTCCTTCCCATCATACTTGCTTTAAGAACTGTCTCTTGGCTGGAGCCTCTGGCCATACAGTCAGTCAGGGGCTTTTAAGAGGCGGAGCCCGGGTCCTGGGAGCCGAACCTGAAAAAGGAGTGTGACATGCTCGCCCCCCAGACCTTCTGGAGCCTTGGTCTCCTGCAGAAATTTCCAGCACACTAGGGTTGGGGATCTGGAGCAGGGATCCCTAGTCTCCTTTTAAGTGGGGACGTCAGGTGTGCTCTGTACTGTGCCCTGGGAGCGAAGCAGCTCCGGTTCCGCAGTCGAAACCGCCGAAGAGCAAGGACCAGAGGTGTTTGTCGGTCTAGACTTCCCTGAGCCCTGGTCCCTGAGCCCGCTCAGCCGTTCTCGCCGGCTTCGGAACCTGCCTTGGACCTCGGAGGCAGGCGCACATTCGTTTAACTTAGGCCTCCTCACGGTCGGGGTCTCCCCCACTTCCCCCAAACCGACCTGGAGCTGGGACGCAGTAGCAGCCCCGCCTCCCCGCCGGGTTCAGGTTTCGACCCGAGATTAGGTGAACTGATTGGGGGTTAATGAGAGCGACGCCAGCTCTCAGGCGTGCTGGCTCCGGAGGACCCCCCCCCCCCCTGGCCACTGATCGCTCGCACGCGCTCCGGTTTCATCTGACTGGCTCCCTAAACCGTTGCTGCTCCACGGATTTGGGCGCCGCGTGTTTGGCAGTCTGTGCACACGCAGTTCAGCCTCAAGTTCCTTAGGACAAGATCATTGGTGAGCAGATCGAAAAATACTTCTTCATAGTTGCCGAGGCTAGGCCTGCCGGGTCTGGGCTATTTCACAGCGGTCACTCCCCTGGCCAGTGCCGGCACCACCTCTGGCTTCCAGGCTAACTTTTTCCAGAAGGCGTTTCTCCTGGGGCAAGGGTTGGTCCTTTGCCACCTCCCCCACCCCTCACTTTCCTGTCCCTCTGGCTTCCTGCCGCTCTCTGCTCCAGCCTCAGCTGCACACAATCCCTGGGCAAACCAGTCCTTCAGTCCTGCCTAGTATGCCCCTCTTTCGCTTCTGTTTGTCGCGGGACTCTTGGAGGTCTTGACTTCATCCATGCCCCTTCCGGGTCCCAACCACTGATGCACCCTGACCACCTAAACTAATCTAATCCAACGCGGCCCATTCGCTCTCCTCAGTCCTCAGTCCAGAAGGGACCAGGCGGGCATTGCAGGGTTGATTTGGGATAACGGGCCAGTTGCGGACTGGAGAGTGATGGGAGAGCTTTGCTAGGGAAGGGGAGGGGCTAGGGCGTGGGCAGGGCCGAGGAAAGGGACCTGAGCCAGATCTCGGGGACAGGTTTTACCACTGAGCCGTGGCAGTGGCAGCAGAGGCCCGCACTCGCGCCACCTGTCCGAGTGCCACCTGGTGAGCGCGGCGCCTGGGGGCCAAGCCCCTCCTCCCGCGGACCTCCCTCTCTCCTCCCTGGCCCGTACTCTCCCTTGGCCTGGGTGCGGTCTACAGCCGCCATCGGTGCTGACCCGCATTTCCACCCGGTTCTTGCCTCCTCTCAGAACTTGGAGTAACCTCAGGTTGAGGATCCAAACACTCATCCAGAGGCTGGCCATCATGCCACGCTCCTTCCTGGTCAAGAGCAAGAAGGCGCACAGCTACCACCAACCGCGTTCCCCGGGGCCAGACTACTCCCTCCGTCTGGAGACTGTGCCCGCGCCGGGCAGAGCAGGTGCGAGGCGCGCAGGGACCGGGTGGGGCAGGGACGCCTACTCTGCTCCAAGCCACCTTGTTTCCTAGAACCAGGGGAGACTATCCCAACGCCCCTCGGGTGCTTTGTTTGTTTGTTTCCTAGTGCTCCGGTTCTGCCGAGCTTGCCAGAGATGCCCCTACCGGCCAGTAGTAGACCCTTGAATCTGGGAGGGCTTCCAGCCGGGTCTGAGTGGAGAGATGAGGACGCAGGCGACACAGTGGACCCACTCCAGCCAGGCTTAGGTTGACTTCCCTTCTGACTCCTCTCCATAGACCCTGTGGATGCAGGCGAGGCGAAGATGGCTCCCCAAGACCGTTTGTCTCCCGACTCTCAGCTAACCGAGGCTCATGACAAAGCCTCCGCGACCCCCGACAGCTGCGAAAGCAGCGTTTGTGACCCGAGCTCTGAGTTCGAGGACTTCTGGAGGCCCCCTTCTCCCTCGGTGTCTCCAGGTAAGGACCCGTTTTCGAGGTCTTATGGCAGAGATTCGGGGACCCCGCAGTACAGAGGGAAGCCAAGAGCCTGTTTAGGGAGCAGGTTCCTACGGGGACGGGGTCCAGGGGGAGGCATCAAGCCTCATCGTACTGGACACCTTGTCCTAAGTGTCCTCCGTCTCATTCCAAGGGGGTTAGCTCCAGGCTGCCTCTTTATTCGTTGCCTGGAACTGGCAGGTGCGACAAATGAGCCGGTCCTCTCACCTGGCTGACATTTCTTTTTCTGACCAAAATTTGTTGTTTAGAAATTGTCAGAACCCAGAATTCAGGACGCAGACACGAATACCACAAACAAGAGACCTGGCAGTCTGCGCCGGACAGACCAGGATGCCACACTGGAGAGCGAGGTTGCCGAGGAAAATCTCAGCTCCTTGACTCTGTCTTTGAAAGTTTCATTTCCCCCCTCTGCTAGGAAAACCCAGTCTCAGGGGCGAGCATGCAGGGGTTCATTTCCAGGGAGCAACTGAGCTTCCTGCAAACCACTTGACTAGGGTTGAGCGGGAGTATGCTAAAAATAAGGAAGGAGCAGATCAATACAAATCCTGCCAATGATCGGTTATTTCCAGGTCATAGTACTGGTTTTAAAAGATAGCTCATCTACTCCTGCAAGCAAAGGGTTCTTCCTGGCTGTGTGTGTGACTCCTGCAACCTCTCATGGAGCAAGCCCTCCCCCCCCCCCATGGAGTGTGCGGTACATTCACTCAATATCCATCCAGTATCCAGTTTCAGCAAAATTGACATGTGTGGGGGAAGGGGAGTTCTCCCGAAGGTGGTGGCTAACTCTTAACTGTCAAAATAATTTTTATCAGAAATGTATCAGGTATAGGCGTGCTTTGAGTCCTTGCCTGCTGCCCCTTGCTGAACACATTAAACAACTTCACAACTTTGAGAGATCTTAAGACCATTTCAGTCTGTTCAGTCTGGTATTTCTAGATAGCCTCGATCCAAAGTTTGTTTGACCCTTCTTCATAATTTATCGCAAAAGGAAAAGAATTAAGTGGAGAATTTGAAGGGAGGAGGAGAGGTCAGGATCTTGTAGCAGGACCCTAGGCCAAAGCTCTAGTCGTCTTTTCCAACAGGACTGGCAGGTGTTGGGGGTCCAGCCAGAGAACCAACCAATCGAATTTTCCGATCTCCTCATTCTATGCCATTTTAAGCCTCACTTTGCTGCCCTGCCTTAGGCCCGGGAAGTCCCG
Organism: Microtus ochrogaster; assembly: GCF_000317375.1. Lineage (NCBI taxonomy): Eukaryota > Metazoa > Chordata > Mammalia > Rodentia > Cricetidae > Microtus > Microtus ochrogaster. The sequence continues at coordinate 57,062,815 of NC_022027.1, read as the reverse complement.
CGGGCCTGCCTGAGTTTTCCCCAGGGTGTCCTGGATTCTGAGCGTTCTAACCAGCTAGGAACCTTGATCACTGCTCCGCCCAGCAGCCTCGAACCTGACCCGACGGCCTTCTATGCCTCCACAGCCTCTGAGAAGTCGCTATGCCGGTCTCTGGACGAAGTTCAACCCTACACCCTGCCTTTCAAGCCCTACGCTTGGAGCGGCCTCGCGGGGTCCGACCTGCGGCACCTGGTGCAGAGCTACCGGCAGTGCACCGCCCTGGAGCGCAGCGCCGGCCTGAGCCTCTTCTGCGAGCGCGGCGGGGAGCCGGGCCACTCGGCCCCGTTGTACGGCCCTGAGCCGGCGGCCGGCGGAGCCGGTGCCGGGTCACCCGGGACCTGCGGTGCTGCGGGCGGAGCCACCGGCGGCTCTGGCTTGGGGCTCTACGGAGACTTCGGGCCTGCGGCGGCCGGGCTCTACGAACGGCCGAACGCAGCAGCGGGCCGCCTGTACCAAGATCGCGGCCACGAGATCCACGCAGACAAGAGCGTGGGCGTCAAGGTGGAGTCAGAACTGCTGTGCACCCGCCTGCTGCTGGGCGGTGGCTCCTACAAATGCATCAAATGCAGCAAGGTGAGGTTCCCGCGCACCTGGCCTTCTCAGCCCTGCGCCCCTCCAGCGTCCACACCCCGAGACCCCCCCTCAACGGCCTTCTCCCTGGCCCCACTTGCCCCCAGGTGTTCTCCACACCGCACGGGCTGGAGGTGCACGTGCGCCGGTCCCACAGCGGCACGAGACCATTCGCGTGCGAGATGTGCGGCAAGACCTTCGGGCACGCGGTGAGCCTGGAGCAGCACAAGGCCGTGCACTCGCAGGTAAGCTGGGCTCTGGAGGCCGGAAGCTGCCCTGGGGTCCTTTCAGTCGCGTGTAGCACCAGCCACTTTCCCATTGCCTCTTTCTGCTTGCTCTGATTTAGGTGTGTAGAGAGAAACGTGGGTGATAGAGGGCCGGGTTTGCAGCAATCTTAGACTGTGGTCCTGCCCCACTGTCAGCTTCCAACGGTGCAGTTCTGTTGGACAGCAGGAAGGTTTGCTGCTGCCGCCTTTTCTTTATTGTCTGTGTTCCCTTCATCCTTCCTGACTGGCACGGAAGGGTCTCAGCTCAGCTCCAGCATCCAGTGTACGCGCTGCGCTCGTTTATAAGTAATTGTTGCCCAAGTCCAAGGCTTCAGACACCTGAGACTCATGCAGCACACCAGGTCCTTGATGGACGTACGGTGATTAAAGAGAGGGAGATAAGCGAAATATTACACAAGTGGCCAGGACAACAGCTCATCTCCCTGAAAACCCACAGTGACTAGGGTGGGGGGGTTCATCTCGAGGAGGGTGAAGAAATCTGCCAATGGGTGTCAAAAATGCAGGGTGGAGCTATGCTTTTGCCCTGGGGTGTGGAGGGTTGTGGCTGAAAAGTGTTTTGGCAGAAAACGTGTTAATAAGGAGGTGTTGAAGGATGGGTGGGGATTGAAACTAACGGAGGAAGGGAGAAGAGGATTCTGGCTCAGAGGAGGAAGGGAGGAGGAGACTCTGTCCTTGGCGTTGAGGGCGGCACCCCAGGGAGGAGCGACGCATTTCCCCCTCTCCCTTTCCCGTCCCCTCTGCAGGAACGAAGCTTTGACTGTAAGATCTGCGGCAAGAGCTTCAAGCGGTCGTCCACGCTGTCCACACACCTGCTCATTCACTCGGACACCCGGCCCTACCCCTGTCAGTACTGTGGCAAGAGATTCCACCAGAAGTCCGACATGAAGAAACACACCTTCATCCACACAGGTAACTGGAAGGGGCTGGGCTTGTAGGAGGCGCTTGGGAGCCAACACAACTCCCTTCAGATATTCTGGCTCCAGTGTGGTGCAGGAGTTATCCCCCAGAGGGACCTTGTCATTGGGTCTGAAGGAATATCTTCCTCTGTGTTAACATCAGAGCCCTCCCAGGTTTTACTACGGCCATCAGAATTCATGTGTAGCTCCTACACTTAGTTTTTATAAGAGTTTGTTTTGTTTGAGTAGAAAAAGGAAGGCAAATGCTACCAAGTGTTCTGCTAAGCCTGTGTTCCCATCTCCATTCTAGAGATGAGGAAATGGAGGCACAGAAAGATCAGGTAACTTATCCAGGGTCACACAGGGCTCAGCTTCAGGTGTGCTGGTCTGAGGTCTCACATGTATATGGTCTCGACCTGTTTGTTATATTAGACTTTCAGTTGTGGGAGCTGGTCAGTGTTGGAAACTTCTCTTATTTGTTCTTCTTTTCAAAACATTAACAATTTTGTTTTCTAACCGTGACTATTCCTAACTTCTTACAATGCTTTAAAAATACCCAAGTTTTTCAGATTGTCCCTTCCCTTTTGTTTTCCTGCTGCTCCATACAGTAAAGTGGGGTTCTTTTACTGTCCAGACATCGAGCGATCTATCAGACTCAGTTTGAGTAAATCCCAGGGCTCTGGCTTCCAGCCTGGGACTCCTTCCTCAACACTTCAGCCACAGATGAGTGGGCTTAGTGTAGAAGCTTGTGAGCTAAGTGATTCTCTGCCCCTAAGAACCTTTCCTGTGACAGCCAACATGACGGTTACATGAGACCAAAATCTCTGACCTTACTGGAGCACATGAACATCACTTTAAATCAGATCACAGCTGGGTGGTGGCACACAGGAGGCGGATCCCTGGGCATGGAGACTAGCCTTGGCTACAGAGTGGATTGTAGTCCAGCTAGAGCTGTATAGTAATAGCCTATATTTTAAAAAAATCAGTAAGTAACTACGTAAAAAAAAAATCACAGTGCCTTCCAGGAGCCCACAATCCATGTTTTAAAATTTGTGAACAGTGTAGACATTTGTATCAGAAAACTCAGAGAAAAAAAATCCCTTTGGTCATGCACCTTTGTCCCCAAATTTTCCTTTATAGGTTATTTAAGACACTTATCAAAATGCAACTAGAATCTTGACTGAATGACACATTCAAGCCTTTATTAAACATTTATATTATGGCTACAATTCATTCCTCAGATATGTTTGACTCTGAGGGATAGGGCAAGTTTCACTGGGTGAGTCCTTGTCAGGAAATCTTAAGTATGAAGAGAGAGAAAAGAACACACAGGAGGTTCCTTAAGAACAAGCAGACAGACAGACACTTTTTTGTTTTCTTGTTTGCTTGTTTTATTTCCCCAAGGCCAATTCTCAACCATAGAGTCATGAGGGGACTCTTTGGGAATATGCTTGTTTACCCCGATTTTAACCAGTTCACAAAGCTGTTGGTTTTCTTCCTTTTACCTGTTTTTAAAACTTTCCCCTTCCGTGCGTGTCTGTTATCTGCTGAAATCTGTAGTGAAGAGTTGTTGGCATATTAAGAATCCTGTGATTTAAAACCTCAAAGAGAGGAAGAAAGAAAGTAAAGATAGAAAAGAACCTTAAGAAGTGATTTGTGGCCCTCGTGTGGATTTTAAAAAATTAAGACATTGGACAAACCCGTGTGTTTCAAGAGCGAGAAAAGAAGACAGCTCCACTGGCCACACAAAACAACACCCACTTGGAAACTCAGATTTGAAAACTTCCTCTGACGAAAGCAGTCACAGGGTCTGTAGGACGGCCCCTCCCACCTCCTGCCGAACATCTGCTGGGGGCCCTGTGCTTCTAAAAGTCAGGCAGGCGAGTCCTCCGGGGTGGATTCAGCTGGGGAGGGCACGTGGCCTTTGCTCAGTTTCCGTTTAGCAGGAAACCGTTTGAGACCTTTGGCTGGGAGCCTCCACTCAAAAAGTCTCCTTCCACCTGGTGCACCCGTGTTTTACTGGTACCAAGTTGCAGGTCATGAGTTGGTTCATGCTGCCGCCCATCACCCTCCAACGTCTTGAAGGTCTTAGCCAGCTGCTAGAAAGAGCGTGCGGGTAGCAACGGGTCCCTGTCAGTTTTATCATAGGCTCATACTTCCTGCCCTTGGTCTTCCATCCTTGCAGGTGAGAAGCCCCACAAATGCCAGGTGTGTGGCAAAGCGTTCAGTCAGAGCTCCAACCTCATCACGCACAGCAGAAAGCACACGGGTTTCAAGCCCTTCGGCTGCGACCTGTGTGGGAAGGGCTTCCAGAGGAAGGTGGATCTCAGGCGGCACCGGGAGACGCAGCATGGACTCAAATGAGCACCGTGGCCGTCAGCGACAGCAGCTGCGAACACTACTGTAGAGGACTGCCTGCCTCCCAACCCTGCTCAGACCCTGCACCCCTGCGCAAAGCTCACTATAGCTTTTCCCCTTCACCTTCCTTCCCAAAGCTGCTGGAGACTGAACTCCGTTTGCAAAGGTCAGCCCAGAGTGGGAGACACAACCACAGCAGTGGTCTGAAGATGCGGATCCGATGAAATCTCGCACGTCCCAGGCTTTCGCTTTTCTGCTCTGTCTCACAAGCAGGAAAGAACTGGTAAACTTTGGGCACTGGCTGATGCGTTATTTAGAAAGGACAAGCATTACTCTTCTGAAGACACTGGTTTAGGGAAGGGGCTTCATTCCTTTGAAATCACCAGACGCAGCACCACCGTCAAGCTTGTCAGAAAGACGCAGGAAAAAAAAAAGTGGACTTGGTGATGAGAGGGAGTCAGAGGTCCTCTGTGGTGTCATCTGAGGAGGTGGCACTGTGGGTCCGTTTCTGAGGACAAGATGTCCTTCATCTACTCAGCAAGTGTTTATTGACCACAGATTATCAGAGTAGGGAACTGGAGAACCAGAGATTGAAGTCAGCCGCCCCTGCCCCTCAAATGCTATCAGTTGAACCTCAGAGTAGCGAGAGCCTGTGTCCTCCTCCTCCAAGGGAGTTCTGAAAAGACCACACAAATATTCAGACTTCCCACTTGACACTTTTGGGGCTTCGCAAGTGTAAACAAAAAACAACTGGAGGGTCAGTTAAAAATTCATGGGCAAATCCAGTTTTTATTGTTAAGTGGCTCCTTTTCCAGCCTGGGCTGTTGATGTGGGGTAAAGGCATTGAACCTCAACTCCTGCCCCTTGTGTACTATCTAAGAGAGAAGTAGTCTTTCTACTGTGAGGTTTTGTAAATGTTTCTAAATCTTCTTGAGTGCATTATGTATGTTAGATTATATTTATTAGAATGTTGTTTTAAATTAATAAAGTATTAAGAATATTAACAAATTGCCTTTCATTAGGTCAGAAATTCAGGGGAAGGCCACTGGTGTTTTGTTTTTTTTTTCTTGTGGGGGAAGCTGGAACTGGAGGGCAGCCAAGGAATAACAGTGGATACCAATTGCTCAAGTATCCATATTTTCCCTTTCTTTTATGCCTCAGAGATACTTATTTCTTTTAAAAAGAACATTTATTTTTATTATTTTCGTTATGTGTCTGTGTGCCATTGTTTGCACATGGATATGCACACATGAGCGTACCTACACACTAAGACTAGAGAGGGCATTGGAGCTACTAGTACTGGAGTGATTGAGTAGCTGCCCAGCATGTGTGCTCAGAACCAAACTCAGTTCATCCAGAAGAGCAGAAAGCATTCAAACCTGCTGAGCTAGCTCTCCAGTCCCCAATCAATCAATCAATCAATCAATCAATCAACTTTTCTGTTTTTGAAACAAGGTCTCATTATATCTATATAGTCAACTCAGAGATCTGTCTGCCCCCTAAGTGCTGGAATTAAAGGTGTGTGCCATGACACCTGGCTAATATGTTTTAAATAAAACCTTAGGAGGTGTGTGAAACTCAGCTCCTAGCCTTGTAGAGTCCTGGATGGTCCCACAGGGACCTCAGTTCTTCCCTCCGAGAATTTCACTTATAAAATAGGACTTAGGCTCCTAGATGAAAAATCATAGGCCTTTGATTTAGAGATCTGAGTGTTTTAAAATATTTTTTATTTGTATGTGTGTCTCTGCGTGTGTTATTCACGTATGTGCATAAGTGTGCAGTGCCTGAGGTGGCCAGAAAAGGGTATTGGCGATCTTGAGGTTGGTTATAGGCCGTTGTGAACTGTCTGACATGGGTGGTGTGCCTAGCTCAGGTGCTCTGCAAGGCTCATCTCGTTTCTGAGCCGTCTTATTTGGGTCCATTGTAGGCTCTGTCACTGATGCATCCTGTAACTTGGCAAATGTTTTCACTTCCTAGTTTTCTTGGAAACATAGCTGTGGTCCGACCCCCCAGTCTAATTCTGACTACTCAGATTCCATAGAGACTGGAACAGAGAGGGGGAGGGGAGGAAAGGAGGGAGGGACGGAGAGAGATGGATTGGCTGACTGCTGTGTTGAAGGCAAATTACAAGCCTAAAATGTGTGAGGAAGGATGAAGTGGGGCCCTGCGTTTGCCTTAGGTCACTGTTGCTGTGATGAAACACCATGAATAAGAGCAGCTTGTGTGGGGGGGAGGGCTTATTTGTTTATTTGGCTTACATATCCCATATCCCCCACTGAGGGAAGCCAAGGCAGGAACTCAAACAGAGGCAGAAACTGATGCTGACTGAGGCCTTGGAGGAGAGCTGCATACTGGCCTGACCATCCTGGCTTGTTCAGTCTGCCTTCTTATAGAACCTAGGACCACAAGCCTAGGGCTGGGCGTCTCCATTAATTGCCAATTAAGAAAATACATCACAGGCTTGCCTACAGCCCGATCTATGAAAGCATTTTCTCGGTTGAGGCTCCCTCCTCTGAGATAACTCCAACTGTGTCAAGTTGACATAAAACTATCCAGCAAAGGGTTATTCTGTCTCTCTCCCATCAGTAGGTCCTTTAAAAGACTGGAAACAGAATAAGGTCCTGGCTTTTCCTACTTCCTGTGCTCTGGAATCTTCCAGTCAGAGCTGAGCTTCAGTCCACGTGGTCCAGGGGAACTACCAACACTGTCCATTTCCCTTCAAGTCAATTTCCCACACTCCATCTTAGTACCCAGCATGCATTGGGAGACACAGCAAAGAGGACAAGTTCCATGGAGCTTCATTCAACAGTAGGTGATGGAGAGCCACCCGCTTCCTCCCGCAGCCAGAAATCACGCAAGACTTTCTAAGTGGGAGGGTCAGAGATCTTCGGTGCTGCCCCCTTGGTCAGTCAGTTTACTCTCGGTCAGAGTCTACTGGATGAGGTTGGAGAAGGTGGCTTCTCAGAAACTGTGGGTGATGAAGAATCCAAAGGTGGGGGACAAAGCCCTTGCTGAAGACACCTTACTCACAAGTCAGTGCACTGGTCTGTTGGTTCCAACCTGATTGGAAAGTAAAATCATAACACAGGGGAGAGGAACTGATTGAAACCTACTGGTTCTGTCTCCTTCATCTTGCCTGGACATCTGGAATATTTGCTCCACTTCCATTTTTTCATGTTTATGTTATTAGGAGTTGTGTTCTCTCTCTCTCTCTCTCTCTCTCATTTATTTGCTTTGAGATAGGGTCTTTTTTTTTTTTTGCTTTTTCGAGACAGGGTTTCTCTGTGGCTTTGGAGCCTGTCCTGGAACTAGCTCTGTAGACCAGGCTGGTCTCGAACTCACAGAGATCAACCCACCTCTGCCTCCCGAGTGCTGGGATTAAAGGCGTGCGCCACCATCGCCCGGCTAGTCTTGCCGAGTAACACAGGCTGGGCTTGAACTGGCAATTTTGCTGTGTTAGCTCCTCAACTTAACCTAGACACTATAATTTTGGCTTTCTTCTTAAACTGAGAAAAATATTTATCTCAATATCCCTTGGTTTAGAATCAAAACAAATTACTGTGCCTGTTGCCCTGTGAAATTTGAAGATTGCAAATATCTCTCTTAACGTTATTAGCTGGCTCCATTAAAAATGGATTGTGAATATTCCGTGTCGCATTATTCATGAGGTGGGCTCCATGCCTTTTGTCTGCTGGGGTAACTGTAGAAAGGGTAACGAGAGACACCCAGCACACCTTTGTTTCTGTCGCTAAATTTTTAATAACGCCTCCAGCTAGCCAGTTGGTGAAGCTCAGCTCTTGCACAAAAGTGGAAAAGCACAGCTAAGTCTAAGAAGCTGAGTTCTTTCAGTAGCTAATTTGAGTTTGTGTGCATCTACGCCAGACACGATTGAATTACCTATCAAGTGTGCCGGGCTATCAGGATTCAAGCGCAGTAAAGGTGAATTCCATCTGATTGATTTGAGACACAAACAGAACAACCGAGTTCTCGAAGCACCGCCTTAATTAAAGGACCAGCAGAGGATGGCGCCTCCCCCCACCCCCTCCCCAGGACTGCAGTCGCCCTTGAAAGTTGGGTGTGTATAGTGATTTGACCCAAGTCATTTTGTTGTCTGCCTGTTTGTTTAGCCTGATCATTGAGCAGAAGTGAATTAACAGAAGGGACACCCTTCACTCTATCTTCCTCTGCCTCTGAAGAGTTCTGTTTGGTTAAATTTGTACTTCATCCCATATTTATCTAAACAGCTCCTTTATCCATTAGGTCAAATCTGAAACATAAAAATTTCAGAGACACTTCACACAAAGACTTTTGTAACTTTAAAGTTCAGGGGTTTGTTTTTAAATTGTTTTCCAATCCTTTCCCCACAGGTTTGTTTATATATCATATATACACACAAACCATATATATACATACATATACAAACCATGTATATATATGGCTAGGGTCCTTATAATTTATATCTAATTGCTTCATTCATTTGCTTACCATGTGGACATATACTTAAAACTGAATTATATTTCACAATGAGAAGTTGGACCTTGTTTTTGCTTATTCTGAGAAGAATCAGCTCTGAGCCAGCAATCTCCCTGGTTTCTGAGGTTTGGATTTGCAGGCACGTACCACCACTCCTCACTTGAACAATTTTTGTCATTCTGTTTTATTGATATCTTAGTATTTAATTAGAAATTCTATCATTTTGAAGACTTACTAGGAAAAATGAAGTTTTGCAATTATAGTGTTATTTATTCTTTAAGCAAAAACATTTAAAGCACACTGGAAGCTACAAAGAAGAAATAATTTCAGCGGTACCCACAGTTCTGCTGTATCTGTATTTACTTCACACTTTATTTTACTTACTTAATACTTTCATCAGATTTTTATTTATACATAAAATATATGTATGCAGGTTAGGGTCAGAAAAACACTTATAGTGTCAGTTCATTTTTAACTCTGTAGATTCCATCATCAGGCTTGTGACAAGCACTGTGACTGACTTTATTTTTTAAATGGTATGTATAGATGGATCTACGTATGTATACATATACATGTAAGCATATGTACATATAAGTCTACACACATATATTATATATTATACATATATATTTATATATAATAGAGAGGACCAAATGCCAGCGGACTCTGCCCCTGCCTTCCCATCACTCTGCTTCCTTCTCAGAGGCATCCACCATACCTAGATTCAGATAATAGCTATCGGGAATAATGTGATGCTTTTAATTTCTTTATGTTTCCATAGCCTTTATTTTCTTATTTGCATATTTTAACCCCATAGAAATGGCAGCTTTACACAAATCTTTCTAGATTTTTATTTTAGCTCGATGCTTTATCTTTGAAATTTTGTGCTGCTGCTGCTGTTAGTTTGATTGTTATTTAGCCGCTGCATACAGAATTCCACCCTTTGGATGTTTGGTGTTTTATCTCTGTTATGGAAGGATAGTTTGGATCAATACTGATTTTTCATATTTGCGATTTTGCAGCAACTACTTTTTCTTTTTCTTGGTCCGTGCTGGCATATACTCGGACAGGTTAATGGTGACCTCCGAACACAGGAATCGTGTCCCTTCATCAGTCCGTCCTCCCTCCATGGTTGTACGGTCTTCCCGCAGCATGGTTGATGGTCAGGTGACCTTTCACATCCCTGTGAGAGAGGTTTTTTAGGTCATATGCCTAGGAACAGGAATACTGGGTTTCTCAGGTGGTTAAACCGACTTCTCTCCCCAGTACAGCATGGGAGAATTCCTGCCCACGTTTTCTAAAATTTAAAAATGTTTGAAACCCAGTTGTAAAATGTCGTTGTAATCTGTATATCCTGGTTATCTCTGCACGAGTTTGTTGGCTTAACCGGTCTCCCTTCCTGTGAAATGTTTGTTCATGTACTCTGCTTCTCTACCGAGTTGCCAGCTTTTTTATCAGTTTGTTCCTTCTGTGTGCACCAAACTCTCACTTGTTAGAACGCAGGCTGGAAGCTGGAAAGAGTCTGCCAGTCAACAGTGCTGTGTCTGGACCCCAGTGTCTTTTGCCTTCTCCCTGGAAGAGAGGGTCAGTTTGTTTTTGTTTTGTGTTAGGATAGGTGTATACTGGTGTGTTCCTGTGTTGGTTAGTGTCAACTCGACACAAGCTGGGTCCTCTGGGACGAGGGAATCTCAACTGAGGAAACGCCTGTACCAGATTGGTCTGTAGGAGTCTGGGGGCAGATGATTGACGTGGGAGGACCCAGCCCACTATGGGCGGTGTCACTCTGGGCAAGTGGCTCTGGGCTGCACAAGAAAGCAGCAGGTTGCCCAAATCACAGGAGGAAGCCAGTGAACAGATTTCTTTCAAGGCCTCTCTCTGCCTGGAGCTCCCAACGTGCTTGAGGAGGTCTTGGGTTTCCTTATGATGGCTGTGATCCTGACTTGTGAGCCAAAGGAACCCTTGATTTCCTAAGTTGCTTTTGGTCATGATGTTTATACAGCAATAGAAAGCAAAATAGGACTGCTCCTCTATGGTGGTTCTTGTTGCTGCTGCCTTTTTAACTTAATTAAGAATTTCTGGGGCTGGAGAGATGGCTGAGTGCTGCAGAGAACCTGGGTTCAGTTTCCTTTCCTCCAGTTTGTGGTACCTTTGTGATATATGAGCTTCTATTTCCTTCCTTCCTTCCTTCCTTCCTTCCTTCCTTCCTTCCTTCCTTCCTCCCTCCCTCCCTCCCTCCCTCC
>NC_022027.1:57030087-57050884 GCF_000317375.1 Microtus ochrogaster | reverse complement strand
TCTGTGAGTTCGAGACCAGCCTGGTCTACAAGAGCTAGTTCCAGGACAGGCTCCAAAACCACAGAGAAACCCTGTCTCGAAAAACCAAAAAAAAAAATAAAAAAAAAATTGTATTTTTCTGCATCAGAAGCTGTGGTCATTAAGCCCAGGACTTGGGAGGCAGAGGAAGGTAGATCTCTATGAATTTGAGGCCAGCTTGGTCTAGTGAGTTCTAGGCTATCCAGGATTACATAAGCAAACCTTGTCTCAAAGGAAAAAAATGTATTTTCAAACTATCTGCTACAAATACATGGGAATATATAGTACATATTTATATACTTACATATATTTATAAATATATATGTAGATATGCTGCCCTCACCTCACAACTTTTTAAAACTTCTTAAGTTTGCTATATATAATTTTAAATCTTCTGTATAATGCTAAGATGTGAAAACAATTATAGCTTCTGTTCCCCACCATTTAAGCTATTCTTCCCGTCTTAGCGGTAGCAATGGCCAGTACTGTGTTGAGTGGGAATAGGGAATGCTTTTAATCTTTTGCATTTAGTGTGATGGTTTTGGCAAATAGCTTTTTAAGAAATCAAGCGAAGGGGTAGTAAGATGGCTCAGTTGGTGAATTGCTCGCTATGCAAGCACAAGGACTTGAATTCAGATCCCCAGAATCTATGGAAAAAGCCAAGCAAGAACCTGTCATGACAATACTGGGAGTTGGAGACAGGAAGATTTCCTGGGGATTTCTGACCAGCTTGTCTTGTCAAATTGGTGAGTGCCAGGCTCATTGACAAACCCTGTTTGAAATTCTTAATAAGCAACAACAACATAGAGAGTAATAGAAGAAGACACATGTCATTGCCTCGGGCTCCCATACTCAGGCATGCATGTGTGCACATACGTATATAACACACGCACACACACCCAAAATAAATAAATTGCTATGACTAATCTTGATTGTCGACTTGACACAACTGGCCAGAGAGACTCTTCACTGAGAAATTGCCTCCATCTGTTTAACCTATGGCCACTTCTTGGGAGCAATGTCTTAGTTGGTAATGACGTAGAAGGTCCCAGCCCCCGTAGGCAGTTGTCTTAGTTGGTAATGACGTAGAAGGTCCCAGCCCCCGTAGGCAGTACTATCGTTAGGCAAGTAGGCCTGGTTGTTCATGAAAGGTAACTGGACACGAACCAGGTAGCCTGCCAATGAGCAACGTTCCTTCATGGTCCTCTTGTTGGCAGAGGCTTCTTGCTTGTTTCCAGATGCCCAGACCTAAAATAATCACACCAAAACTGTAATATTACAGTACTGCTTGGCCTGTTAGCTCATGCTTTCTATTGGCTAGCTCTTATATCTTAAATTAACCCATTTCTATTAATCTGTATTGCCATGTGGTTGTAGTCTACTGGTACTACTGGTAAGGTTCTGCCTGGTGTCTGTTTCCTGTGGTGGCTACATGGCTTCTCCTCGACTCTGTTTACTTTCTCCCAGCATTCAGTTTAGTTTTCCTGCCTAGCTCTATTCTGCCCTGCCTAGGCCCAAGCAGTTTCTTTATTCATTAACCAATGAAAGAATCACATATATAGAAGGACTTCCCACATCACCTCTCCTTTTCTGTCTAATTAAAAGGAAGGGATTGCATACAATAAAACAGTTATCAACCAAGAATTACAGTTACAATATTTATATCTACTTTATCTTTTTTTTTTTTTTTGGTTTTTCGAGACAGGGTTTCTCTGTGGTTTTGGAGCCTGTCCTGGAACTAGCTCTCGTAGACCAGGCTGGTCTCGAATCTACTTTATCTTTTATCATAACTAAGGAAAGCTACAATTATAACTATCTATTCTTCAACTCAATCAAAGACTCCAAAAGGATATAATATTACCTAAGTTAATAGGAAGTGCATTCCAAAACTATAGAATTGACAGAGACATCTTGCTGCCTGGACAGTCACCGAAAGTTCTTCTGTAATATTTTGGTCTCCATATTTAGCAGACTTTTCCACAAAACAGGAAATTTGAAGATCTCTTATGCCTTGTACTGGCAAAGTTCATCAGTTGCTTTCTTCTGTGTCCTGCAGAATGCCTGGCAGTTCTTTCACGAAGCAGGACCTAAAGGACCATCTCACCTTTTGGCAAGTTCAGCAATCATTTTCCTGTGGGTCCTGCATGTCCAGCATAACATCAAGCAGTTCAGGCAAGAGTAGTTTCTTGCACAAGTGGTTAACTCCATAAGCAACCTCTTTGATGCCCATCATCCTCTTGAAGTAATTGGTGCTGCCAGGAACAGATGTGTCTCATTGTCATGAAAAGTCCTAAGTTCTTAAAACATTTTAAATGCCATATTATGTTGGTCTTTGAAAGATTTAAAGAATACCTATCTTACTGAAATATATCTCTGTATATCTAGAAAATCTAACTAATGACTACAAGTTTGACTATTACAGATGATTATCTATTGACCTGTATTTATTAATTATACATTATGTTTTTAAATGAGTTGCACAAACACAATATCTTAATTAAGAGCAGAAATATACATATAACAAAATTGGCCTTAAATTTGTTTCAAGAGACCAAGATCCATATGAACACAAAGAATTCATCTCTATTTCATATCCCCCTTTAAATTTAAACAAACATTTATGAGCCATTTTTGGGAATTTGGGCATAGTTCTCTCCAAACTGCTTCCTGCTTTTTGTCAGGTAAAATAATTTTAGGGGATTACAGAGACCTTTCAGGGGGGTCTCATTCCATCGAACCATATTAGTCTGGAAGCAATCCACAGGTTCTCATCCTCTGTGAAAACAAAAGCAGAACCTCATTTTCAAAGCAACATATCCTTAGACTCAAATTGTGAAGTCAAGATACCTTTAAAATATATATGCTGGTTTAGCTTAGCAGTCCATACAATGAAATGTCTCTTTGTATGTAGCTCATTTACAGTAAAAAAAAAATCTCAAAGAAAACAATAATATACATAATCCAGACTCTCTGTGTATTTTCCATCTTTATGTGGCTTATTTTCTTTACTCCTTTAATCTCTGACTGTCTGTACTCTGTCTCTTTAAAGACTTTGTTTTATCTTTTCCTATATTCTTCTCCTTCTCTCTCTCCAGCCCACAAACATTTATCCAACTATGACCCATTTAGAGGTCTTTTTCATCTGAATCTGCCTTTATTGTGCATCTGTAATTATTTTCTGACCAGGACCACTTCTTAAAATGATAAGCAGCATGGCTAGGACTAAGGCTGCTTTGCCTTTTGGCTCTGCCCAGTCCAACATGGTGGTGGTCTGTTCACCACTGCCTTTGAGACTGCCAGGTGGAAGTGTCCTCACCACCTCAACTCTGGTAACCAGTTGGCCCCTGCTGCCACCAAGTAACTTACAGCACGCTGCCCACAAACCCCATTCAAGTGCTCAGCCTCCTGAAAGAGCCAGAGTTTGTGCTGCCCAAACCAGGAAGCCACTGTTCCTTATGCTGGGTCAGTAAGCCTTTTTTTTTTTTTTAATGGAGTCGCAGTGCCCTTGCTTGCTGCCAACAAACACAGCCCATCTGGGGGAAAAGAAAAATGAAGCTATCAAGAAACTGCACTAAACTCTGTTTTTTTTATGTGTGTGTGTCTAGAATTATTTTTCTTTTGAGTTTCCTCAGGCTTTATGTGGATTTAGCTGCCCCACATTGGCATGCAGCTCTGTTAGCTACTTAAATTCCAGCCTGGACTTCCCTTAGCAGTGGGTTATAATCTGTGCGGTAAAATAAACCCTTTCCTTCCCATGTTGCTTTAGGTCATGGTGTATATCACAGCAACAAACATCAAACCAGAACAGAAACAAATGTTTAAAAAATTGCATTTGTGCCAGTCATGATAGCAAACACCGTAATCTCAGCACTGGGAAGGCAGAGGCCGGTGGAGCTCTGTTGAAGGAGGCCGCTTGTTGGTTCCTGGCCACTTAGCCCCAAAATAATCACACAGAAACTATATTAGTTAGAACATTGTTTGGCCCATTAACTCTAACTTCTTATTGGCTAACTCTTACATTTTAGTTTAACCTATTTCTAGTAATCTGTGTATTGCCACAAGGCTGTGGCTTACCAGTTAAAGTTCCCAGCGTCTGTCTCCAGAGGCTCCATGGCTTCTCTCTGACTCTGCCCTTCTTTATCCCAGCATTCAGCTTAGTTTTTTTTGAATATCTAAATTCTGCCCTGCTATGGGTCCAAAGCAGTTTCTTTATTCATTAATGGCAATCACAGCACACAGAGGGGAGGGGACCCCACATCAGAGCTCTTGCCAGTTCTAGTCTAGCCAAAGTCACCTGGTGAAAGCCTGAGTGTCGTCCCGTCCCGTGTCCCCCCCCCCAAATGTTCTCTTTGTGTTAGGGTAAAAACTTGGGCTTGGATTGGAAAATGAGGTCTTATGCTGTAGAGTAATCCTTCTGCACACTGTGAAAATGTTTAGCTCTCATTGTTAATAAAAAGCTGATTGGTTGATAGAAGCAGAGAGAATGCAGGGAAGAAGGGCAGATTCAGAGGAGTCACAAGCCAGACGCAGACCAGACGAAACAACATGGCAGTTCATAGAGGAGGTAAACAAGCCTCGGGGCAGCACATGGTTACTAGAGATGGGTTAATTCAAGTTGAGAGCTGGCTGTAGACAAACTAAGCCATCAGCCAAGCATTTATAATTAATATTAGGTCTCTGTACATTTATTGGGGAGCTGGCTGTCCCGATAAAAACTCCGCCCAGTCTTAGATTGGCAGCACCCCACTGCTGAGCTACAACTAGGCCCTGGAGTGTAGGTTTCCTTTATTTGATTATTTTCTTAAGAGATAGGACTTAAGTGTAGCTCAGTTTGGCCTCGAACTCCCAATGCATTTGCTTTAGTCTCCTAAGTGGTGAGAGTTTAATTGTCAGACACATAATTTCTTCTAATAGTTAATGAGTATTTTAGCTTATTGTATAGTTTTTGTTGTTTTCAATTTTCTTGAAAAGTTTTATGGTTCTTTTCCTTTCATTTATTTGTGTGACAGATATTTACAGATTAAAAAAATTATTAAATTATTCTTACTTCATTATGTTCATCCAAGTCCTGCTTGGGATTTAGGGGTGTGCTAAGATGCCCACTGAGATGTTAGGGGTTTGGTTTGTTTTTTGCTTTTAACTCTGGCAGATAGGTTGTCTATATGCGTGTTTGCTGTTCTCTAATTTTCAATAAACATTTACCAGTAAAATTTACATGCATGTGAGAAAGAAAGAGAGAGACAGAAATGGAGGAGAGAGAGAGAGAGAGAGAGAGAGAGAGAGAGAGAGAGAGAGAGAAAGGTTGATACTCTGAATTATTCTGCCTAATCCCAAACTAGACAATGTTTTTTTAGACAGTTTTCTGATATTTTTGGAAGGATCCTAATTTGCAAGACTTTTTAGTGCCCGATTTTGTTGTAACTGTGGAGAAGAAGTAAAAACAGGAAGCCAGATTTACTTCTTAAAGCTTTACAAACTTCATTGAGAAATTTCTTATTTGGTTAAATTAAGAATCCTAGTTTCAATTCTGTTTTTTGTTTTTTGTTTTTTTTTTTTTCACTCGAACCAGACATTTCCTAGGTGGCCCTTTCTGAGAAGTAGATTCCACTGGCATGTCTCTCTAAGATCTGCAGAGACAAATCTTCACTTGTCTTTGGGGTCAGCCAGTTCTGAGTGGAGCGCTCATGACTTCTGGGGAGAGCCTTTCTTTAACAGTTAGTGGATGTGTGTATATTTCACCTCTTGAATTTACCTCCCTGAGATTTCACAGAAACTTGACTTCCTTTTTCCCTGCACTGAAACCACTATTCATAGGATGATAATAATCTCAACCTGGCTGAGGGTTTTGTAACCCTCACAGCATAGTGGTTTTGTACAGCATATCTATGACTTACTTTTGCCTGCTCTTTGGTTATGCCATACAGTATATAAAATAATATATACAATTAAAATGAAAGTAGAACTAGATGATCTTCAAAACTCCTACCTATAAGTCCTCCTGTTTTTCTGAACTACCCTTTTTTTGCCATCTAAACATGACAGCTGTCAAGGCATCCTTAAGATGTATCTAGTCCATCCTTTCCTTCCAGCATCTGTGGGAAAAGAGCCTTACATTATTCTGTTTGTTCTTCTGTCTCCCACCTGTGGTTCAAAGAGGAATGAGCAGCTGCAGTCAGTAGACCCTTATCATTTCTGTGTATGCATCACACATTTCTTATTGAATTTTTTGAAAGGATAAGCTGTTAGCAAAATCATACGGCGCTAAACATTTTCTTAATATTTCTTTGATGATTCGTAGTTCAGTCCATGGTGTGATTTCTCCAGAGGAGCCCTGAGCAAGCATCTGTTCACCCTAGATATGACACCAACAACGGACCAAAGGCGGGATCCCACTAATTCTAGTCTAGTGAGCCCGAGCTTGTCTTGGCTGCTTACATGTGCGTGGGTGACTTGAGCAGCTGCATCCCTGAAAAGCCCCATACAGGAGACAACTGCCCTTTAAAGATGGATCCCTGGAATTTCCTGCACAATTTGCTGGCAGCTCCACGGAAGAGTCCTTTCTCCCCCCTCGGATTGTTTGTTATTTATATGATCACTGGGAGGAGGCTGTGGGTCTTGCTGCTTTATCGCGAGTTCATAGACTGATCTTATTAGTCTTTCTCTTCCCTGTGCTGGGGGATGTTTCAGTAGGAGGAATTAGTTACATTCTCTAAGTCTCTAAGTCTCTGTTCATCGTCACGTAAGTCAGGCACTGGTCAGGACAAGTTCTGGCTGGCAGACCCATAGGCACTTATTTTTATATTGGGTACATAGAAGGTAAGTCAGCAGTGACCGTGAGATACTTAGGAGCTGCCAAACTAGGCCCAAACAGTTAACTGGCCCAGGAAACTCACAAACACTTTCTGTGTGTTCACCAATAATTCCCGTGTGTGTGTGTGTGTGTGTGTGTGTGTGTGTGTGCGTGTGTGCATGTGCGTGTGTGTGTGTGTGTGTTTAGAGGGCTCTGTTCTGCCAGTTTCAGGTCTGGGAAGTAAATCTGAAATTTTCTAGGAAATTATCTATTAGTTTGGTGAAATATAACTGTTTAAGTTAAACAAAAAGCACTGAATTGTGCTGGATATGGTGGTATAGGCCTGTCATCCTGGCCACCAAGAGTCTAAGGTTAGAGGGTCCTTATTTCAGGGCATGCCAGGGCTAAAGAGTGAGCTCAGGACTGGTGTAGGTAATTTAGGCAAGATCCTGATTCAAATAAAAATTAAAGATGTCTGAGGATGTAACTCAGTGTCAGAGTTCTTGCATAGCACCCAGAGGGCCCTGGTTCAGTTCCTAGTACCAAAAATATAAAGAGCAAGACATCACTGAATTGGAAGCAAGAAGGACTGCCCATAGTCACCTTTTAAACAACTGTGTATCGAATTGGATTGTGAAGGCTAGGCCAACATCCGCGGTGAGGGAGTTGGAGGCCCAGGGTATCCAGTCATGCTAGTCTGATGGCTGATGTCTCAGCTCAGTACATTGGTGGGACCAAGACGCCTCTATTTCACTCTGTTCTGATCCTTAGTTGACTGGGTGAGACCTACCCACATTAGAGAGGACGTTTACTCAGTGTAATGATTTGAGTGTTACTCTCATCCAGAGAGGCACTCGCAGACACACCCAGAATAATGTTTGACCAGCTCTGAAGTCGGCACGCAGAGTTCATCATCACGGTCTCCAAACTGCCGACGAGCCTGTTAGAGCAAACAGCTCTCCAGTTGCTGTGGGACATGCCTCCAAATCTCAGAGGCTTACACAATAAAAGTTTATTTCTCAAACATCATGGTGCCTTTGGGTTGTGTGCACACAGCTGCCTTCACATGCCATTGAGAAATCTTGACCTCTTCCTTCTTGTGGGGCTCCTAGGGAATTCTGGGAGTCCTTCGCTGGATTTCCTGCATTTGGCTAGCTGATACGTGAGGCTGGGGAGCAGGTGGAGGGTAACGTGGGGCCTTGTCAAGACTGGGAGATGCCTGGCTCACATATGCTCACATTCCCTGATTGGGCTGCAGACTAACATTCTGACCCCACTGAAAAGGAGGTGACAAAGTATACCCGTCCCTGTGCCAACAAAGAGAAAATCGGACTGGTGAACACGTAACTAGACTTTTCTAGCGTCCTAACCAGCTTCTAAGTGCAGGCTCATCCCTTCTGGTAAGTTTCCTATTTTTGTAAACTAGGGAAGATGGACCAGTTGCTCTCGAGGGGACTTTCCAGCTCTGACCGTCTAGTTCTGTGATTCTATCAAAACCCTGACTGGGCCCTGGAAACACCCAGCACAGAGATTGACTTTTCCCAGCCTCAGAGGAAGGAACATTGAGCAGAGGCTGTCTCAACCCCAAGGATTCTTCTCAGGCCACACCTGCAGGTTCTGGGCTGATTCTGCCCTCCTGAAGGTCCCAGGATTAGGCTGACAGCTTGGCCCTGGGTGTAGCCTTACCTGAGGTCACAGGGTCCTCGCCTTTCTGGTCATGTGTGAGTGGATAATAACATAGCCACGACACTTCCTCTATTTCCTTTTTCTCCTTTTCATGTTGTGAAAGGTGATGAACCTTTGGGGTCCTTCCTAGGAAGCTTTTTAGAGAAGGGCGGGTGTAGTGTACATCTTGACCCTAGACAGAGCAGGAGAGAGCATCGTGACAGGCTGACTTGCTCCAGAGTGACTGTGATCACTTATAACTCAAGACCATGGGTGCCTTATTTATTACTACATCTCCAGGGTCTTTATCACTGCAGAGCAGAAAGTCAATACTTTGCATGACTAAATATTATTGGGGCTGGGGTGTAGCTTAGTGGTACAACTTATGCTTACTGTGTGTAAGATCCTGGATTCAATCCCCAACACCTCCAAAAACTACCTTAAAAATTTAAAGTTCAGGGTAACTGGCTTTCTGGGGTGTTTAGAAATATATACGTACATTTACCTATGTATTATTTTTTATATGTGTCTGGTGTGCTGTGGAATAACCCTTCTGTACACTGTGAATATACATTACTCTCACCGGTTAATAAAAATCTGACTGGGCGGTAGCTTGGCAGGAAGTTAGGTGAAAAGGCCAAACTGAGAATGCTGGGAAGAAGGAGGGCCGAGTTAGAGAGACACCAGCCAGTCACAGAGGGAGCTGGACATGCTGGAGGACAGGTAAAGCCACGAGCCATGTGTCAGAGGGTCGATTAATAAAAATGTGTCAATTTAAGTTGTAACAGTCAGTTGGTAATAAGCCTAAGCTATTGGCTGAGCATTAATGATTTATATTAAGTCTCTGAGTGAATATTTGGGAGTGGGTAGTTGGTACAGGAAAACCCAACCTACAGTGGTGTGTACTACACATATGCACAAATGTGTGTGCAGGTCCCTGTACAAAGTCAGAGACGGTGCTGGGCATCTTCCTTGATCACTCGCCACCTTTTTTTGTTTGTTTTGTTTTGTTTTGTTTTTTGAGACAGGGTTTTTCTGTAGCTTTTGGTGTCTGACCTGGAACTAGCTCTGTAGACCAGGCTAGCCTCGAAATCACAGAGATCTGCCTGCCTCCGCCTCCCGAGGGCTGGGATGAAGTTAAAGGCGTGTGTCCGGCTTTTTTTTTTTTTGGTTCCCACCTCCTTTTTTGAGACAAGGTCTCTCAGCAAACTCGGAGCCCATCATTGCTAGAATGGGCTGGCTCCTGAGCTCCCAGGACCCTGTCTCTGTCCCTACACTGGCAGGTGTTACACATGACCACTGCATGCCTGCTTTCAAAGGGTGCTGGTGTTCCGAACACAACAAACACGTTAGAGGTGTCTCCCTGCCCCACTGACGTTTTTAATATAATCTAAGGCTACCCTGTGGACAGTAGAAATAAGGATGAACTAAAGGTCAGGAACAAGCTCACTTCATGGTCTAGCCTCAGCTTAGGGTCTCAGAAAGGTTCTCACCTCAGAACACCTCTGTGATGAGTGACCCCTGTGTGCACTACTGGCCACGGCAGAAATGGGCCAGACTGTCTTCACACAGACGAGTTCCAGAGCCAAGCGGGCAGAGTGTGGCTGTCTTGTTCTGGTGTCGCTTCGTGCAGGAATTAACTCTGCTTGTTGCCGCCCTTCGGGTCTCACGCATCCCAGTCGGTCCTCTTGCCTTCACCCCAAGTACTGGGGTTGCACCGATATGTTACCATGCCCGCCATTAACCTCATGTTGTCAAATAAGAAAGATCTGAACGTCCTGATGCTTATTGTCCCTGAAACAAATGCTAGACCTATCCTTGCTGGTGTTTTCAGTTTCACTATGACTCTTGTCTCTTTGAAACATCTGGTTTCCTTTACCCACCATCCCACTTTAAAAATTAAACACAATTCAGAAGCTGAATCTGCAGCAAAAAAAAAAAAAAAAAGGAAAGAAAAAGATTACCACATCACACACGTCAAGACTCTGATTGATGCGAGCCAAGTCTGGGCTCCCACTGTAACCCAGCACTTGGGAGGCTGAGCAGGGTAGCTGTGAGTTTTAGGAGGCCTTCGGCTACAGAGTAAGATCATTTTAAAACAAAAAGAAAAGAAGAGGAAAAAAAGGCAGGAAGATAGGGAGAGAGGGGGAGTTCTGATATAGAGTAGGCATTCAAGGAATGGCCCACTATTATTAATTTTGTTTTGATATCTTTTTAAAACTTGAGACAGGTTTTTATGTGTCTCAGGCTGGCATCAAATTCCTATGCAACAGAGAATGACCTTGGGCTCGTCAGCCTCTGGACTCTTTGCCTCCTGAGACCCAAGATTACAGGTATGTGTCAATGTTCAGTTTAAATCTCCTAATATCAGTAACTACTCCACTTATTAAACTTACATCAGCTAGTGACACAGCAAACGTTGACCCCTGGGGGTTTGTCTCTCACTCAAATTATTGGACCCATTCTTTAAGGTTAGCACATGTCATTAGTTGATATTATTTTTCGATTAGATTGTGATACATTTTAAAGCTGATCTGTTGGGGAAAATTATTTTCAGGTGTGTGACTTTGTTTACATTGCATTTGATTAACTGAAGCTGTGAGTCCTTACCTGTCTAAAACACCTGATGGTCTAATAAAGAGATGAACGGCCAATGGCGAGGCAGGAGCGAGGATAGGTGGGGCTGGCAGACAGAGAGAATAAATAGGAGAAATCTGGGAGGAGGGAGAAGGGAGAGGAGCAAGAGAACCAGGAGAGGAGGACGTCGGGGGCAGCCATCCAGCCACCCAGTCGCGGAGTAAGAAGGAAAGAAAGACAAAAGCCCAGAGGCAAAGGTAGTCAGGATAATTTAAGAAAAACTGGCAAGAAACAAGCCGAGGTTAGGCCAGACATTCATAACTAAGAATAAGCCTCCATTTGTGAATTATTTGGGAGGTGGGTGTCGGGCCACCCCCCAAAAGCCCAAAGAATAAAACAGCACAACACTGATCAACTTAGCAATAAATCACACACATTCCAATAAGCGTGCCCTAGTGTGTTTATTCTTCCTGTCACACGGTTTGCAAGGATATTTTACAGACCAGCTGCTCGTTGCTGAAGCCCAGAACCATCCTGTTTTATCACCCAAGGTAATCTCACCTGTGTGGCGGAGGCAGACAAGGAGTAGGGTGCTGTGTCCTTGGAGAAGGTCAACTGCCCGGATTGCTGTCCAGAGAGGAAGCTCTCTTTCTTTTTTCACTGAGACCTTATTTCTTCTCTGCGCTGGTTTGTATGACATGCATGTATGTATGCATGTGTTTGCAGGTGTGTAGTTGGCATGCACCTTGTGTGCATACATGCGATAGAGGTTGATTTCGTGTGTCTTTCTCAATCACGCCCACCTTATGTATTGAAACAGAGTGTCTTGCTCAAACCCAAAGCCCACCGACCCAGCATGTTTCAAGAGTTAGCTTGTCCCTGGGAATCCATCCTTTCCTCCTGAGATCTAGGATGACCGGCCTAGACTCCGTGTGGCTCTTCATGCCTACTGATACATCTCCTCAGCCTCGACTCTCTGGATCTTAAATCAGAAAAGCAAATATGTTTCCTACTGACACCGGGGAGTGTGATTCTGCACCTCACGGAAAGCAGAATGTGCTCTTGATAGTGACTTCTGTGTGTGTGTGTGTGTGTTACTGTGTTACTTCCTTCCTTAATATTCTAGATTTACTTAGGAAAGACCTGACATATTTTGTAACAACAACAAAAATACTCAGTTTTGTTTCTCACCCCAAACTTGGAAATAAAAAGCACCATTTCCACGGAAGGCACCCTCCTTCCCAAGCTCTTGCTTTTGTGCAACCGAAATATCAGTCCATTGTTACTTCTCTCTTTAGAGATTATTGTGGTTTCTGTTTTCGTTGTGTCTCCTTTTGGGTTTTTCTGTTTTGGTTGCCTTAAAAATGCTTCTTTTATTATCCCCACCACCACATAGTCACTTTCTTAAGTACCCCCGTTAGCAGAGGAGAACGGTTTGGCGGATGATGCCCGTTGGCCTCCGGGTATTCTGACAATTCTGTTTCACTGCGCGTACAGACAGCAATGATTTAGGCTGAATGAAGAAAGAGGACACACGCTCTCAAACACCTGTTGTGTGTCACATGAGGTTAGCACAATCCAGTATTCCTGCTCAGTAACTTGCTCTTCTGTTTGCACTGTAGATGGGACACTGAGACTCAGAGAGGTGCTAAGTGGTGGAACCCTTCCCCTTGTCAGGTTGTCTTACTTCTACCCTGCCTCCCCACCCTGAGTCACTCACGGTAATGGCAATTGTGGGACTTAAGGAGACAGATAACTGTAGTCACCTGATGTGTTATTTGTATTATTCGCTATTTTCAGAATGCACGCGCATGTATATGTTAGTGTGTGTGCAGGTGCATGTGTGTGCATGTGGAAGCCAGAGGACAATGTCCGGTGTCATCTTCGGAGATGCTGCCCACCTTCTTCAAGGCGGGGTCTCTCGCTGACCTAGTGAGCGCCAGGGATGCCATGTCTTTGCCTCTGAAGGGGACTACAGAACTCCATCACGATGCCTCACGTTCTCGCTTAGGTTCTGAAGGTTGTACTCGGTCCTCATGCCTGCAGGCCCCTCATCCACGGAGTCACCTCTCCAGCCGCATTTGCACTGTTGCCATCAGGTGATGGACACTTGGTCCTCTGTGCCCTTGTTATGAAGACCAGCAAAGCTACCCCAGCCCCCAGGCCAGCCCTGTTCCCAAGCATTTTCATTTTCCAAATCTGCTCACACACTCTGACTGGGATATTTGCCCCTTTTCTACCCCTCCAAATGTAAAAAATAAAAAAACAAAAACCAACAACTAAAAGACATGACTCTGGGAACAAGATTCCCAGCATACAAACTCAATAACAATGTCATGACATAAAAATATCTTAAAGGGAGATAGAACATTATATCAATAACTACAGGTTATCAGAAAGTTGTAAGCTATAGCCAGCAGGAAATTACTTGTTTTTAATCAATTATCTATTTCTCTCTCTCTCTCTCTCTCTCTCTCTCTCTCTCTCTCTCTCTCTCTCTTTCTCTCTGTATGTGTGTGGATATGTATACCCACATATTCTCTCTCCCTTTCTGTGTGGGTGTGTGTATTGTGTGGGTGTTCATTCTCTCTCTCTCTCTCTCTCTCTCTCTCTCTCTCTCTCTCTCTCCCTCTGTGTGTGTGTACCCATGTATTTTATCCCTCTTTCTGTGGGTGTGGGTGGTGGGCGTATACGCAGGTACCACGGCACAGATGCAGAGGTCAGAGGACAATCTGTAGAAATCAGTTTCTTCCTTGCACTGTGTGGGTCCTGAAGATCAGCCACAGGCCCTCAGGCATGGCAGCAAGTACCTTACCCACTGAACCATCTTGCGTGGCATAGATGTTGTTTTTTAGATAAATAAATCCGGAGCTTCACTGTGTAGCTTAGACTGACCTGGTAGCCATAGCAATCCTCCTGCCTCCGCCTCCCGAATGCTGAGGCTATAGGCATGAATCAACATCCAGCACAAAGAAATAACTTTTAAACTAATGGCCAGGCTCCAGGCTGGGGAGTGGGTATCAGTGAGAAAGTCCTGTATCATAAATGCCACTCCGTGCCGCGTTCCTGCTTCATCAGTCAAAGGATGCAAATCTCCAACGACATGAGCCTCCCGTGCCCTCTCTTCCCTCCTCTGCAGGGCTCAGTTCCCTTGCAGCCTGGTGATTGGTCCTGCCAACGAGAAAGCGTGTGTGCACCTGTTAGTGGTGGGAGGGCAGTTTGGAGACTCAACTTCCACTAAGTCGGTAAATGCCCTCCCCCGCAACGTCCTCCCCTACAACGGTTTCTCGATTCCAATCCCTATCATCGCCTTCTTTCCAAACTCGCCAGCCACATTGTTCAGGAAGCGCAAGCCCCTAGAAACCACAGGGAACTGTTGGACTCGACCTGCAGAAAACTGGATGGAGGTCGGACCAACTCCAGGGTGAAGAAAGCCATCTCGTGTTGTGTAAATTGTACCCGGCACTGTCTCAGGAAGTACCATAGCTTCCTGATTGCAAATGTAGATAATAAAAGTGCAAGGCTGTAGCAGCTCAGGATGAAAGCCTCCAACCCGCCAAAATGTAGAAAATGACATCTTTAGGCCACAGGTGCAAGCAGATCACAGAGAAGGAATTGGCTTTGTGTCTCTCGCAGAGACCTTGGGGAGCTTTGGGAACGCCTTGACTGCTGATGTCATACAATTGTTGGGTTTTCAGGGAGTCGGGTCTACCGTTTGCCACTCCCCCCTCCCCCGTTTTCCGAGAGAAATTATGAAAAAGAACTTTAAAAAAATGGATTTATTTAGAGTTTGGTAAAACTGGAGAGAAAGAACCTTGTTTCTCTCCTCAGCGTCTGTGATTAGGATTTATCAAAAACCCTGAGACACAGCCCAAAAGATTGCAGATTTAGCTTTGACAGCTCAGCTGCTGGTCCTGATCTTGGGTCAGAGTGAATCAGCCCTGGGTTGCCTAGTGCTGCTGCCTCCTTCATACACACAACATACGTCTTACACACATCTTGCACACACATGGGTACTGAACATTTGAAATATGACAAGTGTGACTGAGGAACTGCTTTAAAAAATTAAAAATTTATCATTTAAAAAATTTAAAGTTATTTATTTTTGAGTAAAGGTCTTGCTTGTGAATCCCTAGCTGGCCAGATGTATGATAAAACTTTCCCTGGGGAGATGCAACTGATGTGTCTGCTCACCCCAGCTAAGGAACCCATGCAGGCCAAACTAAGGATCCCATCAACATCCAGCTTGGTGAATCAGTGAGTTTTACTGGGGTTACTTGCAGGAATATGGATGAAGGGTTATTCACAGGAGCAGAAATTACTCAAAGGCAGCTGCATCACCAAAGCCCACCCCTCCATGGGTGCCAGCTCACACAGCTGGGAGCCTGGAGCTCACTGCACAGCCTGCAGCAGATCAACAAGTTGGAGAGCCTCCTTTCTAGGTGCCTCAGTTGGTCTAAACCTCCTCCAGAAGCAGCTGGGCTGGCTTCTGCTTCTTCAGCCAGCTGCTC
Source organism: Microtus ochrogaster (assembly GCF_000317375.1). Classification (NCBI taxonomy): domain Eukaryota; kingdom Metazoa; phylum Chordata; class Mammalia; order Rodentia; family Cricetidae; genus Microtus; species Microtus ochrogaster. Next base: position 57,035,323 of record NC_022027.1, on the reverse strand, counting down.
TGTTCTCGGTGTCCTCTTTGTAGTTGACTGGTCTGAGAGGGATTCTAGCTTTGGTCGGTTTCAGGGACGTCCTATTTGAGTTGTTATTTTCCTTAAGGAGCTTCTCTGCAGGATGGAAAGTTTTAATCTTGGAGGAAACTATTACACACACACACACACACACACACACACACACCACACACACACACACCAGGTTACCTACTATGTAGTCTGGCGGGCTTTGTTAATATTTTAAAAATTGCATTTTATGTGTGTGTGTCTCTGTGTGTGTTCACACACGCACATGCAGGCTCGTGCATGTGCACAGGCCGAGGTTAGAGGGAAATTTATGAGAGCTGGTTCTTTCTTTCTCATGTGGAGAACCCATGAGGACTGAACTCAGCCCGTCAGGTTTGATTGCAATCAACTTTACCCACTGAGTCATCTTCCTGGATCCCACAAAAAATATTCCATTTTAAACATATGAGTAGGTTAAAAGTAAAAGGATGAGAGAAGACTAGCTCATTGCAAAAATGGCTTTTTGTGTAAACGTGAGGAACCTAGTTTGAATCCCCACACCCACACAGAGCTGGGTGTGTGCTGTTATCCCCAGTTCTCTTACAGCAAGACAGCAGGCAGAGACCAGAGCATCCTTAGGGACTCACAGGCCAGCCCACTGCCACACACAGCAGAAGGTCAGGTCTGCAGAGGTGGCTCAGCTGTTAAGAACACTTACTCTGGGAGAGACCTGAGTACAGTTCCCAGCACCTACATCTCACAACCTTCTGTAACTTCAGTTTCTGATCTGATGCCTTCTTCTGGCCTCTGTGGGCACATGCATGCATGTGGTGCACACACAAACATGCAAACAAGCACTCATACTAATTTAATTAGCAATTAAATAAAATTTATAAAAATAAAAATTAATAAAACGAATTACACACATCTATGAGTATGCCACACTCCCACACATATGGGGAGAGAGAGAGACCTTTTCACAGATTGGTGAGCACAGATTCTCCAGGTTGTTCTCACCTTGATACATGCTCTAGCACGCACCCCTCATACACACCAGAATAATTCAGTGCTCATACCACCTACAACCAAGTTGGAATGTGTCAATATGCTGGGGGATAATGCTCTTGTACTACGTAAAGATTTGTCACTCGAGCTGGGCGGTGGTGGCGCATGCCTTTAATCCCAGCAGAGGGGGGCAGAGGCAGGTGGATCTCTGTGAGTTTGAGGCCAGCCTGGTCTACAGAGTGAGTTCCAGGACAGGCTCCAAAGCTGATTGGCCAGTAGCCAGTCAGAAAGTATTGGCAGGGCAACCAGACTAAGAATTCTGGGAAGAGGAAAGGCTAAGTCTGCAGTTGCCACCCAGATGCAGAGGAAGCAGGATGAAAACGCTGCACTGAGAAAAGGTGCCAAGCCACGTGGCTAAACATAGATTAGAATTATGGGTTAATTTAAATTGCAAGAACTAGTTAATAATAAGCCTGAGCTAATAGGCCAACAGTTTATAGTTAATATAAGCCTCTGTGTGTTTCTTTAGGACTGAATGACTGCAGGACCAGGTGGGACAGAAACCTCTATTTTAATCAATATCTGACAAGATAGATTGCAAAGCTGAGTTTTGCCAGCAATAAAGAGGGTCATTTTTGACGATAACAGGGGATGGCACTAGAGAGAGGGCCCAGTGGTTAAGAGCATGTATTTTTCTTTCAGAAGGACCTGAGTCCAATTCCCAGCACTCCTGTAACTTCAGATCCGGGTGAGCCACTGCCTCTGGCCTCTGCACGTATTCCACACACATCACATGTATGCACACACATGTGTGCACAGACACACACACACACACACCATAATTAAAGATAAAAATAAATTTATAAAAAAGAGACAGACGACAATTTCTCAAGAAAAATCTCATAATCCCCAGTATGGTTGTCATGAAAAAGCTATTCATACTTAATGTACACAGTGAGTTTAGAGATGAGTTCACCCTTGAAAACATCACAACAATCTGACATTCACATTCTCATCACCTTCAAGTCCCTCCCTCCTTTCTCCCCTTCCTTATCCTCTTGTCTTGTGGGAAAAGACACTCGACATAGCTGACTGAGCCCTTCGCGTGTTTTTAATGCAGTATGGCACTGGCAACGGTGGCGTGATAGAATAGGCTATATCTCTAGGCCATTCTCATGTGGCATAAACAAAACTTTGCGTCTGTGAGCAAGGCTTCCCCACTTCTCCATCCTCACTCAGCTTTCAGACTTCATGTTGCTATAGTCTGGCTCACACATTGAAGGCTTGCTCCCCAGTCGGTATGGTAGGAATGGGAGAGGTGGGGCTTAGTGGAAGGAAGTGAGGTCATCATGCCTGTGCCCTTGAGGGAAAATTTTGGAACCCTGACCTCTGTCTGACCTGTCTCTCTGTTTTCTGGCCTCCATGAACCAAGAAGGTCTCCTCTGTCCTACATCCCCACCATAAGCCCAAAGCAACACTGACAAATGACTTTGTATGAAAACGTTTGAAACTTTGAACCAAAATAAGTCCCTTTGCTGTTTCTGGCTTTGTTCTGAATTGTCCTCACTTTATACCCCAATCTGGTCTTGCCTCAAACTCAGTATCCTCCTGCTGTCTTAGCCTCTGAGTCTCTCAGGAGCTGGGATTACAGGCATGCAGCACCATGCCTGCCTGAGTTTTCCTCTTTTAAGATGATTATTGTCAGAGTGATGGAAATCACATGTAATAGCATTTGTCCTTATTCATATCTTGCTTAGTATTATGTCCTCTGGGTTCGTTCACTTTGTTGCAAATGCTGTTTCCTTTTTTCTTTTTTAAGGATGAATACTCTTCTGTTTGGTGTGTGTGCCACATTTTTTCAAGTGGTCATCTCTCAGTGGTTTCAGTTCTAGCTCTTGGGAATATTATTGCAATGAACTTGGGCTACAGAAATCTTTTTGTGATCCTAGTTTCAATTCCTTTGGAAATAGTTCCAGAAGTGGGGTTTCTGGGTACATGTTAGTTCTATTTCTTGTTCTGTGAGGAACCCCCATGCTGTTTCCCACTTTGGCTGAAAGGCAACCAATAGCAGGCAGCAGGCCCTTTCCTCCACATCCTTGGCAACGCTTATCTTTTGTTTATTGATAACCACCTCATTCTCTGTGGTGAGCTGCTAGTGTTGTGGTTTTGATCTGCATTTCCCTCATGACCGGTGATTTGAGCTTCTTTTCATAGATCACTTCAAATAGAGTAATAATTTTCTAATATTCAGAATATTACCTGTCTAAGGAATAGTTCTCTTCACCATTGAAAAGAATGCATATTCATCCTCCGTGGCATCATCTCTCCTTCCCCATGTCTCTCTTTGGGTATGTGTGTGTATTGAGGATCAGTTCAGGGCTTCATATGCATGCTCAACCCCTGAGTTACAACACCGGCCTTCTGTATATACTTAACAACAATCTGTGTTTTACTACTGTTGGATGGAATGTTTTATATTTATTAATTGGAGAAAGATTGTTGGTAGCCTTACGTCTATTTGCTCTATCATGTATTGAAAAAGTAATATTGAATTTGTGAGACTTCTATATTACTCTTTGCAGTTTTATGAATTTTTATTTCACACATATTGAAGCTGCATAAAGGGCCATCAAAGCAAATTCTAGATGGCAAATTGAGAGTGGGAAAGAACAATATTTCTCAAGTGCAGGAAGCCAGTGAATCTCAAGCAGGATATATATGTGTGTATATATAATTCTCACCTAGACACATCATACTGAAACTGCAGAATACTCACACTTACATGAAAGAGAACCTTCAAAGCCACCAGAGAAAATACCAACTTAAAAATCAGAAACTAATAGGGTGACAGAATCGCTCAGTGTGTAAAGTAACTGCTGCATGTCCCTGACGACTCGAGTTTGGTCCCTGGAGCCCAGGTAAAGCTCGCTGAGTTCAGTGATTCACATTTGTAAGCAACGCCCAGCATCCTACGGTGAGGACCAAGGCAGAGGCAGAATAGGGTGGGAAGTCTCATGTGCAGCACAGCAGGAGAAATAACAGGAGAGACCATGGCTGAAAACCAAGGTGGACAAAAGGATTCTTAAAACATTGTCCTGTGACCTCCATGCATGTGTTGTGGCTTATGTGCACCTGAATACAGACACAAATACACACACATATATACACACACACGCTCATGCACACATGTGCACCTGAATACAGACACACACACGCACACATATACACACACACACTCACACATGTGCACCTGCACACACATGCGTGCACACGCACACACACGCACAGGTGTGTACACACACACAGCAAATAAATATTTTTAAAAACCTGATCATTCACACTTTTAAAAAGTTGTCTGGGACAATGCCATCTCACTTTATAGTCCAGGCTGACCTCAATCTACAGGCAGACCTTTTGCCTTGATTCCCAGTTGTTGGAAGCCACCAGACCTGGCTAATCCCCTTCTTACAAACAACAGCAGAAGAGGTGGTTTCACAGTTTCTAATGCATGAAGAGAAAATAACTGTCAACCTGGCATTCAGCTACAGTGAAATCGTATCAAGTACAAGGTCACACGGAGACCATCTTCAGGTAAATAAAACGACAGAAGCATTGCTTATATTGATTGACAATAACCAGTGCCAAGGATCTGGCATTTGGATGGGACAGGAGAGTCAGCTCACTTGTTAGAAACACTTGTTCTTGTGCAGCACTGGGGTTCAGTTCCCAGAACCTACATGCAGGCTCGCCACCATCCCTAACTCCAGTTCCAGGGGCTCTGACACTCTCTCCTGTGATATACACACACGCAGGCCAAGCCCTCATGTACATTAAAATCACAAACAAACAAACCCAGGGGTATTTCTCAGTGGCAGAGGCCTAACCAAATGTGGGTAAGGCCTGGGCTTACTCCCTAATGATGCAAACAAGCAAAGCTTTGCTTCTACAAGATATTTAACCTGAAACTAGACATATCATGCTCTGAACTCATCTAGAGAATGAGAGAGTCAAAGTTCAAACTCAATGGTTTCTATGGCTTGTTAACCAAAAGGAAGAGGAAATCTGCCTCTGGCTAAGAGAGGATAAAGGGGAATGCTTGGAAAATTTGTTGAGTGAGTTCTGAGTTTGATTGAGAGGCCTGCCTCGATGAAAAAGGTGAATGAGTGATCCAAAAAATTCCAACACCAACCCCAGGTCTCTAGACAGATTCACACAGAAGGGCACATAACCCATA
>NC_022027.1:57019038-57029803 GCF_000317375.1 Microtus ochrogaster | reverse complement strand
CACACGGAAGGGCACATAACCCATGCATGAGTGCCCATACACATGCAAAAACACAGAGGCATGCATGCACCCTACACCGCCCATGCAAAAACAAACCGGGCAATACTGCTCTGGTGCAAACCTAGAGGCTGCTTAGCTCTCCATCCTCAGAAGCTGTGGAGGAGGCGCAGCAGATGGCAGCGATAAAACAATCAGTGAGAAGAGAATCTTTTAAAGCCAGGTTAGATAGCAAATAGAAGGAATCACAGCCAGATTCAAGGGACCCTCCTGTCTCCGGTGTGCTTGGCGGGGTGGTGGTGGTGGTGGTGGTGGTGGTGGTGGTGGTGGTGGTGGTGGTGGTGTCTTCTACCTCTGCCTTCTGGGGCTAGAATTGCAGGCAGACCAGTTTGCCGACCTGGAGTCTAGGTGGGTTCCTGAGGATTCATACTCTGGCAAGTTCTTAACTGCTGAGCCACCCCCCTTCCCCCCCTTCCTTCCCAAGAGCGTTGTTGAGAACAGTGAAGTCAAGGTAAGAGCTCAGGAGACTCAGCAGATGTCTAGCTACTGTAGCATAGTAGACACTTAGAAGCCACGTTTGCTAATTAAAAAAAAACAACAACAAAAAACAAAAGAAAGCACTTCGTACTTGGGTTCCTGAGACAAGGAGAAAGCTAGAAGGAAGTCTGACACCCAAGACTTCATTTCGTGCCTGTTTCCATGACTGTGGGTCAGACTCCTGACTCTACATAAGCGTGATGAAGCAGAGTGTCTAAAAACCCAGAGAGCCCTGATCCAGATTTTCACTCTTTAAGACCGAATGCCCCAAAAGTCATTAAGTTCAACCTATAGTCACCCCGGAGCACAGACTAGCAAAGCCTCACAGACAAGTTAGGCTGCTCCTAAGACGAGAAGTTATTTCTGGGAGAGAGATATATACCTCGACTGCTCCTAAGATGAGAACAGTTATTTCTGGGAGAGATAGCTATACCTCGACAGGCTCACTAGCAGTTTCTTCCTGGCAGCTTTGCATGACTAGAGTCTGGACACTGAGGAGCGGAATCATGCCTTCACCAGGACTGATTAATCACGTATCCCTCTTCCTCCCGATGCTAGTTTTTCTGTTTAAACTGAAAGTTCCTATTGGTACCCTAAAGACAGACCCGAGGGTCTGGGCCTTTATCTGTCCCTCTTCCCAGTGGATGATGATTAAATCCCCCCTTCTGTTTTTTAACTTTCTTTGATTTAAATGATGCACTGGGGTGGGTGGCAGAACCTAGCTGCTGGGGCTGCTGAAGGCAGGACTTTTGGACAAATACTCTAGTTGTATAATTTGACATCCAGTAAGCTGAATGGTGGCACAGACAGTATGGCCTCATTCTGATAAAAATCAATGATTATAACAATAATGCTGCTACATACAGGAACATACAGAGAACCGTGCATGGCGTGTACTGAAACGTTTGATCTGAGGATATGGTAAAGCACGATGGAACTGGGGGGAGTTTTTGCAGTATGAATTATGAATTTTACAATGTTTGAATTCTATATGATTCTGCATTACTTTTGGATTAAACAGGAGGGAAGGAAGAAGGGCAGCTTCAACACATTCATTCTAGGCAGAAGGTGGCTTAGGGGCTAAAGGCACTGCTTCCCTTGCAGAGGACCCAGGCTCTGCTCCCAGCACCCACAGTGGGCAGCTCCCAACCACCTATAACTTTAGGTCCAAGGGATCTGATGCCCTCTCTTGGCCCCTGAGGGCACCTGTACAAAGTGGTGCACATATATACACTCAGGCACACACATATACATATAAAATAAATAAACCTTTAAGGAATCCTTCTGGGTCTTCTCTTCTGATGCTGTCAGGGTGAGCATTTGATACAATCTGCATCCACAGCCAAGTTTTTTTTTTTCTGACACAGAGACAGTGTCTTCCCAGGACTGCAGATCTGAATCCACAGTGTACGCTGGTCATTTTCAATGGCTCTGTTCCTAAGGGCATGTTGATCTTGTAGGCATTTACATATTAAAACGCTCGCGATATCTCAGTGTAATACTTTATCACTGACATTAAATTTATTTACACATCACTTTAAATTGATAAATGAATAAATCCAACTTTTTTGCTATTTTAGGGTTTCATCACTTTTTTAAAAAAAGAATTCAGTTGTGAGGATATTTATTGTGGCAGGCAGAACAAAGAATTTCAAGTGAGGAGACAGAAACCTGATGTAGACGTCTGTTCAAAGCTTCTGGTCCTACCTTGTTCTTAACATATGACATACCTAGCATATGGTGCGTGCCTGTAACCCCAAGACTTAGGATGGTGAGGCAGGAGGATTAAAAGACTAGCCTGGGTGATATAGCAAAACAAAACAGAGCTTAAACACCCCTTACACACACACACACACACACACACGCACGCACGCACGCACGCAGAATACCTCACGGTGTATCATCTAAATATGGCCTACTGATCAAAGGGGATCAGACCAGTTGGCCATGCAGTTCCTTACTGAATAAATGCCAGTACCAAGAAAACCAGGAAAGCTTCCTCTGGGAGTTGGCACTATATCTGAGTCTTTAGAGGGATTCTGAAAAAAGCGGAAGGCAGAGGTAGGAATGTGTGGTGCCCCAGCAGGGGGCAGCCAACAGGACCGCGTCAAGTGTCACAAGGGAAAGCTACAGCCACGGATACCAAGATAGCCAGCTCTAAAGGCCGTCATCATACCACACCAACAACCTTGCTCTACAGACAAGGGGAAGAAGCCTTCTCAGCTCCCCAGTGGGTGGAGAGGCCTAGACCTGGAGCTCCTCTACCTCTTGCTTGAGTTCCAGGAAGACACACACAGATCTCAGAGCCTAGAAGGCCAGCGGTCTCAGTGAAAGGTCGTTTTGCACAGAATGTGTGTTTAAAGGTGAGGCAGGAGCTAAAAAGATGATTTCATGGGAAGCGACTGAAGAGCTGGAAATCCATTTTGGTAACTCTAATTTCGTATTACAGGGCTTGTTCGTGCTAGGAACCAAGTGTTGGGAAGAGACAAACAGGGGTCAGCCAGATGGTTCAGGACATAAGGTGTTTGTTCCTCCACCCTAAGGTCCTGAGTTCGATTCCCAAAAACCACAATACGGAAGGAGAAAGCTGACTCCCAAAAGCTGTCTTCTGGTGGTGGTGCACACCTTTAATCCCAGCACTCAGGAAGCAGAGGCTGGTGGACCTTTGTAAGTTCGAGGCCAGCCAGGTCTAGGACAGGCAGGGTGGTAACACAGAGAAACCCTGTCTCAAAACAAACAAACAAACAAAGTTGTCTCCTGAGAATACATACATACACAATAACTAACTATATAAATGGGTTTTTAAAAGTAAAACAAAACAAACGACAACAAAACCCAATAAACCAATTAGGAGCTGAGGTATGTATATATATATATATACAGTATATATTATATATAATACAGTGGCAGTATTCATGGTTATCTGATATGCACGGGAACCTGGTTTTATCCCTAACACTCTAGAATAAAAATGTCAGGGGCTTTCACAGTTGTCATTAAGTAGAAGAGATTTGACTTTTATAAAGAACCTTGACTAGGACTGGGAATCAGCTGCTCAGTTTGCCTCCCAGGAGTCTCTTTCTGTCCTAGTCAGAGTGGCACCCTCCCTTGAGGTCACACCCCTAATATGTCTTGTCTTTTATTTATTTACTTTTTTACAGGGAGGAATTGTTTGTTTTTGCTCATGCCTTGTGTTTTCTTTATGTTAGAAAAAAGTCATCAAACGGGGTATTTCCCTCCTGGGTTCTTCGGTTAAAGGTTTATGGAGTTGTGCTTGTGTTAGTCTTCTTCCCTGACAAGCAGCTTGTCTCGGCACTGCCCGTGACAGTGGATCAATGAAAAGCGCACCTTTGCAGACAAACAAAACAGAATGGGCGGTAGCAGAGTCCCGCCGCCCTCATCTGCAGGTTCTGCACAGTAAACAGAGCTGTGAGCCCAGCTAGCCAGTGCGGGGCAGGACCGCACAGGGGCAGGCCTGCAGGAGGGGCCGGGCCGTCGCTCCCACCGGGCTTTCCCCGCGCTTGTCAGTTTGCAAGAATTCTTTCTCCAGTGGAGAAAGACAAAACCACCCCGCGGTGCCTGCCCCACGGCTAATTGTTCTGAGAGCGTCTCTAAGAGCCTTTAAGGAAGATGTCTATTTCCACTTCTCTGATTTATGTAAAACCCTTTCCCGCCGCGGGTCTGGCCTGCTTCCCAGCTGTCGGCATTCTCCGGGATCGTTCGCAGCACCGGCTGCTCCACCGGCGCTGGCGCAAAGTCAACAGCTCCGCCAGGAAGGCGCCCCGCCCGCCATTTGATTTTGCTAAATCACTCCTTTGGCTAATATTTCAGGGACAGACACGCGACGCATCTGGCTTCGGCTAAATATTTTCAGTCGCTCGGATCCCAAGGTAAATATTTGCCAGGTCGATGGCAGCAACGTAGTCGAGCAAGAAGCGAGGGGGCCGGTCACCAGCTTTCAATCAAAAGCCCGGCAGGCGCAGCTGCCGCAGGCCCCGCCCCCTTCCCGTGAACCCAGCGCGGCCCCGCCCCCACTCCGCCCCCGCCCCTCAGGCCCCGCCCCCTCGCTTCTCCCTCCAGCGCGTGGCCAGGTCAAGCGTGTGGGTTGCTCCTTCTTCGGAAAGCTGTGTTTGAACTTTTGTTTTCAGTTGCGTTTTTTTCAATACAGACCGTCCTTGTTCTCCCCTAGCCCCTGCTAAGCAGGGTGGTAGGCGTGGTGAGGAATCTTCCAGAGAGACTGGGGCTGGAGATGCTCCCGAGACCTGAGTGCTGCATCATCAATGATCAAGCTGCCCTGGGCAGGACTTCCACTATGCCAGGCTTTACCTACAGATCTAGGCAATTTTTAGGAAGAATAAGAAAAGGAACTTGGGACCTAGGAGAAGGCAGAGTAGACTGAGAATATATTAGGCATAAATTTATTTATTCTGTGGTAGGGTACCAGTCTTTCAGGAGTAACGGGAGGAGCCCATGCGGATACTCCTGCTGTGTCGGTGGGTAGGTTCACGTGAGGAAACCTGCTGGTCTAGGTGTGGCATGCCCAAGACCTGTCATTCTTTGAGCGTATAACTTAAGTGAATATTTAAATGTTACAGTATTTTAAACAGCTCCGCGATGATGGGCTTGTGGTCTGTTGCTTTAATTTTCTCCACCTCCACTGGATTGGAGGGCGGCACTCAGGTGAGAGAGTGACGTGAGGTTGTACAAACTGTAGAGTCAGACGCAAGGTATCCTTGTAAGTTTCGTATTTTGTTCACCGCGAAGCCTGTAAAACATTTAACGATGCGCCTTCTACACCCAGCTAGGGAAGGGTATTCTCAAAACGTGTTAACAAAAGTAAATCAATAAGGTGAGCATCCAAACTCCTGGATGGAGGTGGGGGTTCCTTGGACTTCCCACACGGCAGGGAACCCTGATTGCTCTTCGGGCTGAGGAGGGAGGGGGATTTGATTGGGGGAGGGGGAGGGGGGTGGGAGGCGGTGGCAGGGAAGAGACAGAAATCTTTAATAAATAAATAAATTAAAAAATAAAAAAAAGTAAATCAATAAAACCTGTACAAGTTCTTCTGGGATTAGAAATCAGGTTGAATCCCAGGCATCCAGGCTCCAGGCTCTGCCTTTAACCAACACTGAGTGGGTGGACCTAGCTAGGCCAATACTGCTTTTACTGGCAACAGCCTCAGGTCCTGCTCCTCAGTGGCTGCTGGGCCCTTCCTGCTGTCCTCTGTCTTACTGCTAATTGACTTCCTGATTCCCCAAAGCTACTGGAAGCCTTTCTCCCGGTCCCTGCTATTGGTGGCTCTACTGGCAGGTGGTTTGTGTTGGTGACCCGGTCCCCCCACCCTGCCTTCTTCACCTCATTTCCCTGGGCATCTCCAGATTCCCCCACTTCCTGACCATCAGGTGTTTCTCTTCCCTTCCTCTGTAAACAAGCTCAGATCTGCTTCACCTGTAGAAGCTCCAACCATGTTCTCCTCGAAGCTAATAATTTTCTCCTTTCCTCACTGTCAAGCTCTTAAGGTTTTTCATTATAAAGGTAATGCATATTTGTAGTAGGAAACTTGAGGGAGCCCAAGGAGATAGAGCTCGCTGTGTAAGGTGGAGACCCGAGTTCAGATCCCCAGCACCCACATAAAAACTAGGTGTGGTGTCACAGGCCTGGAACTCCAGTACTGGGGACAGAGACAGATCCCAGGGGCCTTGGTGTCTGGTCCTCCCAGCTGAAATAGTAAGGGCCACGTTTAGTGAGACCCTGTCTAAAACAAACCAAACCGGGTGGGAAAGACGTACCAATGTCAGCCTTCTGCCACACAAGTCTTCACAGGCATTTGATTACCCTTGTACACACACATACACACATCAGAAAGTATAGACATGTTTTATAGACAGAATTATAGTTCTAGAGTTAGCCACCAATATCAATAGCAACATGGCTTTCTATAAATCATAAGATGGTCACAGCATGGTGGAGAGCTACATAGACTTTATTTTCCCCTGTGTATGAAGGCCAGGGGACAATTTCAGGAGTAATTTCTTAGGGGTCTTCCACCTTATTTTTTGAGACAGCCTCGCTAAGACTTGGGGCTCACTGGTTAGGGCTCGGCTGACTGAGCAGTGAGCTCTAGGGTCCACTTGTCTCTACCTTCTGAGTGCTGGATAACAGGTGTGCACCAGTACAGTAACTTGTGAATGTGGATTTTGGAGATGACCTGAACCATCTCTAAACTCTATTGTGAGCCCTTTGTACTGTGTCTCTCATTAGAATGCTGGCCATGGAGGAGACGCCTTCATCTCCTTTGTTCTTTGCACGTAGCAGGAGACCTGATGGAGTAATCACTACACGGTTGAGTGATCAGGGCTCTTATTACTGCCTGATTCTCCCTCTCTGAATTGCAAGCTCTTTCCACATGACAGGACTTTGCAGCTTCCTGATAGTTCAGCAACAGGAGACATGATATATGGTGGACAAAATAAAGGACCCAGAAGAAGAAAAGGAGTTGGTGGCACAGCATGAAGGGAAGGAGCTGACATTTATGAAGAGTACACATTTATCACTTTATACATTTCCTTGCCCATTTTGCAGGTGAGAAGGTTGAGGATTAGGATGTTCGACGCCTTGCTCAGTCACGTAGTGAGCGCTACAGCGGGTGTTCAAATACGGCACCACAGAAGTTCACACACTAGAAGCTCTTGTGTCCTTTACACATTGGTGACTAGACAGATCTCATCTGGACACTGCCTAGAGTCTCTTAGAGTCTTCAGGGACACCTAGAAAGGGTCTGTGTCCAGCAGTTTCTGAACAGAGACACGTAATTGACCTTCAGCCTTTTGACATGAAGACAGTAAGTGACAGACTGACACCTAAATCTAACAGTGTGGACCTTCCAATGCCCTGAAGGGGTACGAAGGACTCACATTTACGCTAGTCTCCTATACTCCTTAAGGAGGCCAACAACAGCCACCTTTGGGGACATTCTACCCGGCTTATTCAAACTCCTTACATGACAGTTACCCATCTTTATCCCCTCCTGGTCCTCCCTTGCCTGCATCAATCCTGGTTGCTGTGCCATTTTAAGGACCTGCCAGTGATGTTTTTAAGCCAGGAGTCCGGGGTGTCTATACTTGGATATCTGAGCCTTGGGTGCTGCTTGGTAGTTGGAAGCACCTTGAGATCAAAGAGGATACACCGGAGCAAGACCACAGGGGAGGCTGGTCCTCATACATAGGTCTTTACCGCTACCTAGGTGGTGGTGTTTCATCTTTGTACACACACGTGAAGATAATTAAAAATAAATCTTGTGGGATTCTTCTTCTCCCCCAATTCTGCCTGCCACCTTGAGACAGTGTCTCACTATTTAGCTCTGGATTTCCTGGAACTCATTTTGTAGACAAGGCTGACCTTGAACTCACTCCCTGCCTCTTGCCTTCCCTGCTTGCTGTGAGAAAAGGTGTGTACCGCTATGGCTGGCTAAGATGAATCTTAAAAAGAAGTTTGGTGGGGTGGCATGTGTCTCTACCCACACAGTAGACACATCCCCTTCCTGCTATCACAGTTAGAGTTTACACATTTTAGCTTTTCTTTCATGACTTTCTATAAATTGTAAGATGGCCACAGGCATGGTAGAGAGAAAATTAGACTTTATTTTCCCCTGTCCCCTTGGACAGATTTTTGTTTCCAGGTCTGTGGACCACAGGCCCAGAGCTACAGGGATGAGTGACTTGCATTGAAAGCTCCGAGCCTGTGAGCAAAAGCAAACCGTGCCTCTTTATAAGCTGTGATCACAGGTATTCTGTCACGGTTACAGCCAACTTCAGGGAGAACTAATGAGCTGATTTTGAATGGTGACTAAACACTAGGAACATGTCACCTGGGTACGAGGAACCATGTAGATTCTAAACACTAGGAACGTGTCACCTGGGTACAGGGATCCACACGGACTCTAAACACTAGGAACGTGTCACCTGGGTACGAGGATCCACGCAGGCCTCAGGGGTCAGATTTATTGAGAGAAGACCTTTGCTGTGGCCCTAGGAACAACTCACACCGTGAGGTAAGACTGTTGCCTTGTGTGTCAACTTAGGGATGGGCGCCGTGATCAGAGGCTACAGTAATTTCCAGAGAACTACACACGGAGCAGTTGCAGGTCATAAAAGTCTCCTTACACCTCACAAGCCCTCTCCGCCCTTCTCCTAAGGCACCCAGGAGCTCTGGCCCCCGAACAACCACCACCCACTCTCCATTGTGGAGACAGCGCTGGTCTCACAACAGTGCCAAGAATTCTGCTCTTCTAACATGCATTTTGATTTAAAATCTTTCATGTTTGAGATAGACTTTTCTCTGTTGACAATGGGCTGGGTTTGGCCCACTCCTTAGGTGTGGTGCCTCTGGCGTGTGGTAAATCCTGATTGGAATACAATATAAAGCTATTTCCTGGTAAATGTATAAATGTATATGGATGTTGGCTGTTCTCGTCCCTGCCACTGGCATACCTTGAAGAAGTAGCAATTTAAAGCAATCAGACATGCTCCGCATCTGGCCCTTATAAACGGGTGGGTGCGTCACAGTTCTGACCAGCCTGTCTTGCTTATGGAGAGAGTTGAATCCGCCCATTTGATTTGCCTCCTAGTTTGGCTACAAGCTCCCTCTTTCTTTATGACAGTCAGTGTGATTTGTGTACAAAGAGACAGGCAAGTAAGAATTTTGGGAACAGGAGCAAGGAAAAGAGGAATGAGACCCAGTATTTCTAAACCAAAGCAAAACTATCAGTTCTGAAGACCACAGATTCGCTTTGCTTTTGAGGAACAAGAGGGAAAAGGGGGATTGTAAAAACACCCTCGGTACCTTTGTATCTGTGGGGCCAATGACACAGGGATACCTCAGCTTGGACCACTCCTCTGATCAGTAGGCTGGTAATGGCTGCCATATCAAGGTGACAGAATATAGAACTCTTGTTTCAGAGAACTGTTGAATGCTGGTTCTAGGGTGAGCTCTATAAATGGGAAGATTACTTTAAACCAGACTCCATCTTACAGACCTGAGAGAGTGAGTGTTTAGGGTTCAAGCCTGTTAGGACTCAACCCATATCTGCCAGGCTCCCAATCCTGATTCTCCCATTATTTGGTGATGACATTGTTATCAAAGAATAGGCACGCGGTTTCCCCTTGGTACACAAGAGGGCTTCACTCCTCCAAGGCCAGCGACATTCCTTGGCCTCAGCTTCTACAGAAGGCTCAGCTAAGCTTACTTCTATCGCTCTGCTAGGGGAGCAAGCAGTTGTTAATCTGATAAACGGCTTCCTGCTAATGTATGTGTGTGTGGTGGGCGGTAAATGTGTTGTTGTGTTGCCCTGGCAAGGGGCATATGGGAGACTCAGCGACTTTGCACACAAAAAGTACTCTAGGATGAGGTCAGTCAGCCCTGGGTGGCAGTTCTGGCTCTGCTTCTTGTTAGCAATGGGACCTTAAATTATCTGAAGTTTAGCAGCTTCTTTACTTACAATGTGGATAAGAACATTTACTCTGAAGAGTTGTTTTGAATATTAGATGAGATACTGTGGGAAATTATACAGAACCAAGTTAAAGGCAATGTTTCTGTAGTGGTATGGGCATATGTCCAGAAAAGTTATTTTTTTATGTACTTTTAAAATTGATTTTTATTGAGCACTACATTTTTCTCTGCTCTCCTTCCTGCCTCTCCCCTCCCCTTCAACCCTCTCCCAAGGTCCCCATGCTCCCAATTTACTCAAGAGATCTTGTCTTTTTCTACTTCCCATGTAGCTTAGATCCATGTATGTCTCTCTTATAGTCCTTATTGTTGTCTAGGTTCTCTGGGATGGTGATTTGTAGGCTGTTTTTTTTTCTTTATGTTTAAAAACCACTTATGAGTGAGAACATTTGACAATTGTCTTTCTGGGTCTGGATTACCTCACTCAAAATGATGTTTTTTATCTCCATCCATTTGCCTGCAAATTTCAAGATGTCATTATTTTTTTTCTGCTGTGTAGTACTCCATTGTGTAAATGCACCACATTTTTCTTATTCATTCTTCGGTCAAGGGGCATTTAGGTTATTTCCAGGTTCTGGCTATGACAAACAAAGCTGCTATGAACATAGTTGAGCACATGTCTTTGTGGCACGATTGAGCATCCTTTGGATATATACCCAAAAGTGGTATTACTGGGTCGTGAGGAAGGTTGTTTCCCAATTTTCTGAGAAATCACCACACTGAAAAT
>NC_022027.1:57010937-57018108 GCF_000317375.1 Microtus ochrogaster | reverse complement strand
ACAGGCACTCTTGTATGTGGTGGAGCATTTTTGGGCATTGGGGAGTGGTGGGGCAGGGGGATGATGGCGGGGCAGGGGGATGATGGCGGGGCAGGAGGATGATGGCGGGGCAGTAGGAGAAAGAGAGGAACGAGGAAGAGGAGGGTCAGCTGTTGGAGCTGCAGTCACGGCTTTCGGGTGGGTGATCAATCTATGATACAGATTTCCAACACTATTTGAAAATAAATATTTCTGTATATATGGCTGTGTCAGCAATGAATTCCTGCTTAGAATGTTTTCACAGAAATGGGCCCAGAGAATTTCTCTCATCCTACCAGCTATTAAAACAATAGTATCAATCCTTCGTCCACGCAGAAACTTTAGAAAAACTTTATTAAAACAATAGTATCAATCCTTCGTCCACGCAGAGACTTTAGAAGACAGAACTGAACGGAACACTTTACAAGATTTGTGAGAAAATTCACACAGTGATCCCACGAATGAGCTCGAGAAAAAGTCTTAGTAAATGAACGGTGAATGAACACAGCCATGCACAAGGAGGGGAAGCTCTGTGTGTCCGGTCGGGTTCTTCCAGGATGCAGGATTGCACAAAGCATCTATAGGAATAGTTTTCAACCTGGACATGAGGAAAAGGACTGCAGATGTACAAATAGCTTTGATAAAATTAAACAGTCATCTACAATTTAAAGATAAAAATCTCTTCAGCAAACTATAAAAACCGGGAACTCTTCAAGTTTTTAAAGTCTTCTCTCCTCCCCTTTCTCCCTCCCTTCCATTTTGTTTTCTTTTGAGACAAGGTCTCACTGTGCTGCCCTGACTGGCCTGGAACTCACAGAGAACCCCTTTGCCTCCTAAATTCTGCACCACCACACTTAGCAGGATAAAAGATAGTTACTTGAAACTTACTGCTGGCGTCATGTTTTACAGTGAAAGGCTTTCCTCTGAGAAGTTCTAGTTATTAAGTTAGTTTCCCAAACTCTGAAAGCTTTCAAACAAAAATCAGGAGTCTCTGGCCTTCAGCTAACCCTCTGGGCATTCTGACTCAAACCCTGACCTCTCTCAAAAGCTCAGCCTTCCCTGTGGCCACACTCCTGGTGCAGGGGAGCAGAGGTAGGGAGGCGTTCTTAGTTTAACTCACCAGACAGGATGGCTGCCCTGGTCCCCCGGGGCTTTAATTGAGAGAGTCCTGTTTTGAGCTTCTTCATTTTCGAGTCTCATTGGGTTTTTATTTTTAAACTTATACACGAGAACCTAACATTTGTACATATTGATGGAGAACCATGTGATGTTTGATGCATAATATTTAAATTAGGTTTAACATAGCTATCTTTTCAAATAGTGTTCTTGCTATAAGTGAAAACAGGCTGTCTTGTAGCCTTTTGAGGTATACAGAAGCCAACTTATTCTTAGTTACCACACGTGTTCCTATCTTATTGTTACACTCCCTGACCCACCTTCCCCTACCCAGGCTCTCTAGACTCTGGTACTCACTATTCTATTCTCAGCATCTGAGATCAATTTTTGAATATGCCATATATGGCTATGAGATTACGCAACCCTTGTCTTTCTGTACTCAATTCCCCTCACAAATCACAAGATTGGTTTTCCTTCCCTCCCTCCCCTCCCCTCTCCTCTCTTCCTCTCTCTCCCCTCTCCCCTTCTCCCCCCTTCTCAGACAGTGTGCTAGATAACACAGGCTTTCCTGGAACTTGCTGCTTAGCCCACAATGACCTTGAACTTCTGACCTGCTGTGCCCACCTCCCAGATGCTGAGATCACAGGCGATGCCGTCACACTTGGTTTATGTGGTTCTTGCATGCTAGGCAGGCAGTTGTCCCAGTGGAGCTACGTTCCAAGCTAGGAGTTCATTCTTTAAATGACTGAATACTGCCATTTTCTTCCACTTTAAATGACAACTACTACATTTTCTTTGACCACTCCTCAGTTATGGGCACTTTGGTTTTCTCCACTTCTTGGTTTATTGTGAATAGTTAACAATTGTGGGAGTGTGGGTGTCTCCTTGACAGCCATTGCATTTCCTCTTGACATAGATCTTTTAGAAGGACTTAGATCAAATGACCATTCAATTTTTATAGTTTCTTTTTTTTTCTTGAGAAATGTTCACATTGTTGTCCATATGGTTGTACTGTATTCCCAAAGTAATGTTGTCATTGTACCTTACCCCTTCTTATTTATAATATCTGTTGTCTTTGGAGTGGGGTAGTATCTCATTGTGGTCTTTTATGTGCTTCTTGGCCATTTGTGTGTGTAACTATTGCCCCCCCCCCTTTTCAACGAGTGAGAAAAGAAATCATCATCAAGCTCTTAGAGTTCCTCCCGTGTGCTGGGTGTGAACTTGCTGGGTTTGTCAGGGATGTAGTTGTAGACACTTCCTCCTGTTGTCTCTTTGCTGTTTTTTCTTCATGTTACTTAGGGTAAGCCACAGACAGGGAGTGTAAGAACCGATTTCTAGCAACTGCGTTCATGGAATTGGCCTACCTTGTGTCAGGTAAACCTCTCTGGCTCTTAGCTTTCCGTTCTTTTCCAGTGAAAGATTTAACTGGCTCAGTGACTTTCACTCTGTCATTACCAGCAAGACTCTGGACAAAGTAGACGTTATGTAGGTGTTGACTGTGGAAAGGGAGTTTAGAATTCTGGATAACCATGCCGTGTGACCATAGTGAAAAAGGCTTTGTATAAAACACTGCGTGTTACTTCACCCTATCTGAAGATAGATACTGTGTTCACAGGGCAATGAGAGAGCAAGAACTAAGGGTGTGTGTGGGGGGGGTGCTACTATTTTTCCATATTAAAAAAATGAAGATTAAGGGAATTACAGACAAGATTAGCAGGTGGTTTGCTCTGCTAATCTTGTGTGTCATGAAATTGTGTGGTTGTTTGTGTGCTGATTTTAAGACATTTTTTGTTATTTAGACTGGCTTAGCCTGGTGATCTAAGTAGTAAGAGCTCTCACTGTGGTCGAGTGCGTTTTGTTGTTATCTTATTCCCGCAAAAGTCTTGTGAGGTTGGCTGACTCAGGTCAGGCAGAAAATAACTGGCTTCCACTTTCTTTCCTTATGCAAACTAGAGGTGGGTGACTGAGAACTTGCTTTTGCTCTGCAAGATATGGGGGGTTTCGCAAGCCCTAAGGGAGTGCAGAATTTCCTGAAGATGTTGCTGGCTGACTTCTGAAATCAAGCAGTACTCTCTGCTTTGGTTATGACTGCAAAGGTACCAGGAGGTGAACTAAACACTAGTTACCTCCTTGAATTGGTATTCTCTCAGTGGGCCCCAGGATGAGGCTGGCTCATTGATGGGAAGTCTCCTGCCTCTGCTTTCACCCATGGTTCAATTGGTAATCAGTTTCCCAAAGCAAGCATTTTTCCTGGGGGAATGACAGGCGTGGAGGGTTTTCCTAAATTCCTGTTTTGCTAGCTTCGTTTGGAAAAAGAGCCTTATTGGAAATGTTTCACCAGGACATTTCTTGGGGAGTCATTCTCTGTCCCCAGCCTGTACTGCATGAGAGTGACCAGGACCCTTGCCTACGGGCTCTGCTTCCCAGCCTGCATGGCAGTTTTAATACTGATCTCAGTCCTAGGCCTCTATGTATGTTTTAGAGCGAAGTCACTTCTGCCCCTCCACCCGCCCTCAGGCTAGTACAGTGGTTCTCAACTTTCCTGACACTGTGACCCTTTAATACAGTTCCTCATGTTATGGGGAGCCCCCCACCATAAAATTATTTCGTTGCTACCTCATAACTGTACTTTTGTTACTGTTATGAATTGTAATAAGTATCTGATATACAGGATATCTGATAGGAGTCCCCCCAAAAGGTCATGACCCACAAGTTAAGAACTGCTGGCCTAGTAGAGATGTGGGCTTCTAAACACCCATAGTCGTCGTCTTCTTCCTTTTAAAAACAGGGTTTATAACATGAGGCAAAGCTAAGAGTCAGGAAGGTGTCCCTTTCCTTGGGCATGGGTGATTGTTAGAGAAGTAGCCCTGCCCCTGATGAGAACAGCAGCTGTACTTGGCCATGGTTCGCCCCAAGATGTTAAAACTCGTGGAGATTCCACTGAGCAGGTTGGGGCCTGGAAGCACTGCTCTGTTTAAGAAAGGGTCGCGTGTGTTAGTTTTGGGCTCTTTTCCTTGTTGTTGGGGATTGAGCCCATGGATTTTTACATCCCAGCATAGAACTCTTCTGAGCTCCAGCCCACGTCTTGCTGTTTACATAACTACACTTAAGCTCCCCCTACCTCGTTTGCTGGAGTCCTTGGATTACAGGCATGTAATCTTGGCTCCTAACAGAGTTTTTAAATTTGAGAATATCACAGGAATGGGAAATATTCAAGATTTCTTCAAAAAAACCTCACTGTCTGGATATTAGCAGTGTGTACACTTGGTTCCTAAAGCGTTTAGAAAGAAAGTGAAAAATCACTGCCAAAACTACCCAGAATTCAAGACTTCTCTGAAGAGCATGGGGTTTTCCTGAAACATTTTTCCCTGCTCTCTGCAATCTTGAATTCACAAGAAAACCTAGAGGTTATGTTTGTTGAAGGCCACAATGCTTTAGTGTGTGGAGAGGAGACGACACAGGCTCCAAGTCCACATGGCCGAATGACACTGGGTTACCCACCCAGGACTCAGGAGCTGGCTGTTCAATCTTCGCCATGGTTGAGGTCTTAGCAGTGGCAGACTTATTGTTTCATGGGATCTCGTAATTCCTTTGGGAGTTGTAGGCTGGCTGAGCTGGAGCGCCAATCAAAGTTCTAGGGAAACAGGAAAGCTTAGGGAGAGAATTTAGGAGGCAGGGTGGGTCTGGGGGAACCAAAAGCTCATTACCCAGGTTTTATAATTTGTAGTTTCTTATAGTACCCTCTCCTACCATCTGCTAGAAAATGCCTTGCCGCCCAGAGAATTCTACTCCTTTTAGTCAGCTCCCGCTGCTAACTGGCCCTGTCTTCTTAATTGTGATTACTGCTGCTGATCTTGAAAAGAACAAACCCTGGTGACTCCGGAGAGTACTTGTGCCTGAGCTGACCCCTCCCTGTCCAGACTCCCATCTCATGGCCCTTGACCTAACCACTCTGGCCTTTGAAAAAGTCCCTTGCCATCTCTTATCACCAGAGCCGTGCCTTTCAGGTGATGTGACTATACGGGCAAGTGTCCAAACCGGAATACTCTCGGGAGTGAAAGGGGAGTGATCTGGTAACAGGTGTGAATTGGGCCGCTCTGGGTGGAGCAGGGGACATGCCCTCTTCTGGGCATTTACCCAGGTTCTGAGGACAGGGACCACTTCCCTCATCTTCGTGTCCAATGTCTGGGTCTGGCCATTTTTTGTTTTTGGTTTTTCGAGACAGGGCTTCTCTGTAGCTTTTGGAGCCTGTCCTGGAACTAGCTCTGTAGACCAGGCTGGTCTCGAACTCACAGAGATCCGCCTGCCTCTGCTTCCCGTGTGCCGGGATTAAAGGCGGGCACCACCACCGCCAGGCTCAGATTTATTTTTATGTTTATGTGTTTTGCCTGTATGTATTTCTGTATGTGTACCTAGCAGCTAAAGGGGTCAGTAGAGGGTATCAGGGCTCCTGGTACTAGGGCTACAGATGGCTGTGGTCCACCCATGTGGGTGCTGAGAACTGAACCCAGGGCCTTTGCAAGAGCAGCAACTGTTTGTAACTGCTGAGCCATCTCTCCAGTCTCACCCACTAAGCCTTCCGAGACAAGGCCTCTCACTGAATGCCCAGCTCACTGAGTGGCTAGAATGGTTGGCCAAAAAGTCCTTAGGATGTGCCTGTCTCCATGTCCCCAAGGCTGAGGTTATACATGTACATGGCAGTGCCCAGCGTTTTATGTGGGCACTGCAGATCTGAACTCAGGTCCTTGTGTACGTGCAGCAAGCTCCTCATACACTGAGCTATCTCCCTAGCTGCAAGACAGATTTTTATTTATCTATATGCACATTTGTACTAAATGTGTGCCTGATCCCTGCAGAGGTCATAAGAGGACGTCTGATCCCCTGGAACTGGAGTTATAGGTGATTATGAGCCAGCACACAGATGCTGGGAATTGAACCCAGATGCTCTGGAAGAGCAGTCAATGCTCTTAACTGCTGAGCTTTCTGTCTTGTCCTGCAAAGCTAATTTTTAAGTTTTACTTATACTTTTCTACATTTTGAAACATTCTTTTTAAAAAAAACAGTTTATTAATTTTTAAAAAGATTTATTTATTTAGGTTTTTTGAGACAGGGTTTCTCTGTGTAGTTTTGTCTTGGGACTTTCTCTGTAGACCAGGCTGGCCTCAATTTCACAGAGATCCACACCTGCTACTGCCTCCTGAGTGCTTGAATTAAAGGCTTTTGCCAAAATGTCCCACCTATATCTATCTATCTGTCTGTCTGTCCACCTGTCTGTCTGTCTGTCTATCTATCTATCTATCTATCTATCTATCTATCTATCTATCTATCTATCTATCTTTATTTATTTAGGTTTTTTGAGACAGGGTTTCTCTGTATAACAGCCTTGGCTGTCCTGGAATTTGCTCTGTAGACCAGGCTGGCTTCAAACTCACAGAGCTCCGCCTACCTCTGCCTACCAAGTGCTGAGATTAAATGTGTGTGCCACCACTGCCCAGTTTAGATTCAGTTTTTATGTGTATGAGTGCTCTGAATATATGTGCCATCATGAATATATGTGCTCCACATGTGTGCAGCACCTAAGAGCCCGGTGTGTGTGTGTGTGTGTGTGTGTGTGTGTGTGTGTGTTAGATCCCCTGGAGCTCTGGGCTATGGTGTGGATGCTCTGCAAGAGCAACAAATATTCCTAACCATTTAGCCACCGCTTCAGCTTAAAATATTAAAAGTAATATTTTAAGTTACTTTTATACTATAAAAAATGTAAAGAATCTGCAAACAGGGCTGGAGAGATGGCTCAGAGGTTAAGAGCACTGACTGCTCTTCCAGAGGTCCTTAGTTCAATTCCCAGCAACCACATGGTGGCTCACAACCACATGTAATGAGATCTGGTGCCCTCTTCTGGCCTGCAAGTATACATGCAAGCAGAACACTGTATATGTAATAAATAAATAAATCTTAAAAAAAAAAAAGAGCCGGGTCGTGGTGGTGCACGCCTTTAATCCCAGCACTTGGGAGGCAGAGGCAGGTGGATCTCTGTGAG
>NC_022027.1:56999612-57010837 GCF_000317375.1 Microtus ochrogaster | reverse complement strand
AAATAAATAAATAAATAAAAATAAAATAGCTGGGTAATATTCCATTGTGTGCATGAGTGTCCCCTTCACTCCACCTCCTCTGCACCACGCCAGCGATGCGCGAGTGTCCCCTTCACTCCACCTCTGCAGCATGAGAACTTCCACTTATTTGATTGGTCTTAGCCATTCTGATGGGTGTAGATGAAATCTCAAAGTAGTTTTGATCTGCATTTCCCTAATGGCTGAGGATGTTCAACTCTTTTGTTTCTCGGTCATCTGAGTTTCGTCTTTTGAGAATTCTTTGTTCAGACGTATACCCTATTTTTAATTGGATTTATGTTTTCTTGATATCTGGTTTTTTGAGTTCTCTATGTGTTTTGGATAGTAGCCCTCTATCAGATGTGTAGTTGGTAAAAATATTTTCCTGTTTAGAGGCTGAGGCTTTGTCTAGATGATGATGTTCTCTGCCATATAGAAGCTTTTCGGTTTCATGAGGTCCCATTTGCTAATTGTAGATTTTAGTGGCTGTGCTGATGGTGTTCTGCTCAGAAAAGCTTCTCCTGTGCAATGAGTTCGGCAATATTCCCCACTTCTGTCAGGTTCAGTGTGTTTTATTTTATGTTGAGGCTTTGGTCCGTATGCAGTTGAGTTTTTTAGAGGGCAATAAGTATGGAACTATTTGTTTTTCTATATGCAGACGTCCAGTTTGACCAGAACTATTTATTGAAGATGTCTTTTTGTTCATTATGTATTTCTGGAGTCTTTATCAAATATCAGATGTCCATAGATATATGGATTTATGTCTGGGTCTTCAATTTGATTCCATTGATTAATCTGTCTGTTTTTTGACAGCATAATGCGGTTTTTATTACCATAACTGTAGTAAAGTTGAAGTCAGGGATGGTGATAGCGCCAGTTCTTTTATTGGTTAGGATTATTTCAGCTATCATGGTTTGTGTGTGTGCGCGCGTGTGTGTGTATTTCCCTATGAAGCTGAAAACTGTTCTTTCAAGATCTGTGAAGAATTGTGCTGGAATTTTGACAGGGATTGCATTGACTCTGTAGATTGCTTTTGGTAGAATGGCCATTTTTTTTCAAGACAGGGTTTCTTTGTGTAGCCTTGTCTACACAAAGCCTGGGTCTAGCTCTGTAGATCAGGCTGGCTTCAAACTCATAGAGATCCACCTGCCTCTGCCTCCTAAGTGCTGAGATTAAAGGTATGTGCCACCACCACCTGGCTAGGATGGCCATTTTTACTATGTTAACCCTACCAATCCATGAACATGGGAGATCTTTCCGTCTTTTGATAGCTTAATTTCTTTCTCCAATGTCTTATAGTCTTTATTATTCAAGTGTTTCCCTTGCTGGGTTAGAGTTGCCCCAAGATACATTATCTGTGGCTGCTGAGACAGGGGTTGTGTCCCTGGTTCTTGCTCAGTCCATTTGTCCTTTGTAAAAAGAAGGGCTGCTGATGTTCTGTGAGTTAATTTTGTATCCTGCTGGTTTGCTCAAAGTGTTAAGAGCTGTAGGAGTGCCCTGGGGGAATCTTTAGGGTCACTTATGTATACTATCATATCTACAAATAATGATACTTTGACTTTTTCCTTTCCAATTTGTATCCCCTGGATCTCCTTCAATTGTCTTATTACGCTAAGACTTCAAGTGCTGCATTTAAGAACTATGGAAAGAATGGACAAACTTGTCTTGTTCATGATTTTAGTGGATTTGCTTTGAGTTTCTCCCCATTTAAGTTTACTTGGTTATGAGCCTGCTGTAAATTGCCTTAATTATGTTGAGGTATTTATTCCTTGAACCTTGTATTCCTAATACATGAAGGGGTGTTGAATTTTGTCAAAGGCCCTTTCTGCCTCTATTCATAGGTTTCTGCTCTGACTTTATTATTTCTTGCCTCTATGGGGTTTGGATTTGTTTTTGTTTTTCCAAATTCTTGAGTTCTATCATTAGGCCATTTATTTGTGGTCTTTGCTTCTAAAAATATTTTTTCTTCCTGATTTCTTTAATGTAGGCATTTAGAGCTACACATTTTCACCATAGGACAATGTGTCCCAAAGGTTTTTATTGTTGTGTTTTCATTTAGTTCAAGGAAGCTTTTTTTTTTTTTTTTTAAATTTGTTTCATTCATCATCCAGCAATGAGTATTTATTTATTTATTTATTTGTTCGTTTTTCAAGACAGTGTTTGTAGTTTTGGAGCTTGTCATCACTCTGTAGACCAGGCTGACTTTGAACTAGAGATCCACCTGCCTCTGCCTATCGAGTGCTGGGATTAAAGGCCTGCACCACCACCACCCAGCCAGCAATGAGATTTTTTAATGCTATTATTTTTTTACATCCTAACCAGTTTCTCCTCCCTCCTCTCCTCCCAGCCCTGTCCTGTGCCCCATTGCACCTGCATTTCCCCTCAGAAAAGGGCAGGCCTCCCATGGATATCAAACAGACATGACATATCAAGTTGCAGTAAGACTAGGCACCTCCCCTCATATTAAGGCTGGGCAAGGCAATTCAGTATGAGGAGTGCAGCGCACAACACCTGTGCTCTATGCGCTACCACACAGTTCACGAGCTTCAGGCAAGGGGCTGGAGCTTGAAACACACAGAGACAGAGACAGGGACCTGTAGTCACTGGTGAGAAGCCCTTTATTCAATAGCACCATGGAGGCTCATATACCCCACAGTCAAGTGGGCCAACAGGTGAAAACCTTATACTCTGATCCTCAAGGACAAGGCAGCACGTGCTCGTGAAGCAGAGCTGGTAAACAACTTTGACACAGCTTTTAGTAACTCAAATCAGAAGGAAAGTAAAGATCTCTAGCAAGGAAGAGCAGCTGGAGGCCAGGACTCCAAATGGTCCCAACAGAGGAGCAGGGTCTCAAAAGCCATAAAAGAGTCAGAGACAGCCCCTGCTCCTACTGTTAGTTCCACAAGAACCAGCCTACACAGCCGTAACATAGATGCAGGCCAGTCCCATGCAGGTTCCCTGCTTGGTGGTTCAGTCTCTGTGAGCCCCTATGAGCCCAGGTTAAGGGGATTCTGTGTTTTCTTGTGGTGCCCTTGACCTCTCTGGCTCCTACAATCTTTTCTCTCCCTCTTCTCCCCAAGTTTTGTGTGGTGTTTGCTGTGGGTCTGCATCCGTTCCCATTAGTTGCGGGACGAAGCCTCTGATGACAACTGTGCCAGGCACCAGTCTGAGCACAGCAGAGTGTCATTACATTGACTTTCTTTTCCAGCCCTGTTCTATGCTCGGTCTCTGGGTTGTTTAGCGTCCAGGGAGTGTCAGGTGTGGGCTCCCACTCGTGACATGGATCTCCCACAGTTTCTGTGCCTTTACCCCAGCACATCTTGTAGGCAGGACAGATTGTACATTGAAGGTTGTGTGACTGGCTTGGTGTCCAGTCCCTCCCCTGGAAGTCTTGCCAGGTTACAGGAGATGGATGGTTCAGGATCTGTATCTCCTATTCGGCAACAAGTTCTTAAATCTCCATGAACTTGTATATTTAATAAAAACGTTTCTGCTGTCAACTTTAAGTTTTATTGTATCATGGTTAGATAGGATACCTCAAGTGTTTTCAGTCTTTTTGAATTCCTAAATATTTGTTTTGTGTCTAAGGCTGTGGTCCATTTAAGAAAAACCTTCCATGTGCTACTGAGTAGAATGTGTACTTTTTGGTTTGTGTGGATTGTTCTGTAGCTATATTAATTTAATGTATGATGTCAGTTAATTCTGATATTCCTCTGATTATCATTTTGTCCAGGTGACCTGACTATTGGAGAAAGTAGGGTATTGAATCACCTGCTATTGTGGATTGAAATCAATCTTTAAATCCAGTATTAGATTTTTTTCTAAAAAAAAAAAATTGGGAGCACCACTGTTTGATGCATACATGTTTTGGGTAGTAATGTTTTGGTTAGCTTTCTGATGAGTCAGTTGAAGCCTTATTTCATCACATACTAGGACAGCCATGCCTGATTGCATCCTGGTCTCATCTGGTTGGAGTAGTTTTGTCCATCCTTTTACTCCAAGGCAGTACCTATCTTTGAAAAAAAATGTGTTTCTTGTAGGCAACAGATGGATAAATTTTGCTTCTGGTTGTATTCTCAGTGGTAATTTGTCTTTTAATAATCACGGCTCTGCATTTCTTTCTATGGTTTCTCTGTTATGCTCAGTCCCCTCCTCAGCATGAAATAACGATCGCTGTGTTTTCCTTAGATTTGGTTGTTGACAGAAACTACTTTAGGCAGTTTACATTATGGAAGGGTTTCTTTCTCCTTCCATCATGGCAGATAGCTTTGCTGGGTATATTAGTCCTGTTTGGCCATCCTAGTCTTTTGGACTTGGAATGCATTGCTCCATGGAATGCGTTGCTCCAGGCTCTTCTGGCTTTCAGAGTTTTCACTGAGAAGTAGCTGTTATTCTGATGCATTTTCCTTTATATGTGACTTGACATTTTTTTTTCTGTAGCTTTCAATACTTTGTTTTGTATACTTAATGTTTTAATTATAATTTACCTGTAAAGATGTTCTTTTTTTGGTCTTATTTGGTGTTCTGTGTGCTTTTTGTATCTGTATGTCTGCTTAGTTTGGGGAAATTTTCTCCTATAATGTTAAGACCTGGTCTATGCCATTGACTTGGGATTCTTCTCCCTCTTCTGTGGCTGTATTTTGCAGGCTTGTTTTGTCATAGTGTCCCACATATTGTGTGTGTGTTTAATTTTTTTCATATGCCTTGCTTATTTAGTCTAGATTTCCTACTTCTTTGAGTCCTAATATGTGATCTGCTTGGCTCATCCTGCTTGTGAGGCTTTCCTGAGTTTCCTAGTTGAGCCCCTGGGCTTTCCAATTCCACTTTCACTGAACCTTGAGTCCTCGCCAATATTTTTATCTCCTGATTGAATTTCATTCTCAAGTCCTGGATTGTCTGTCATTAGCCTTATGCTTGTGTTTTCTTGGGCATCGCTCTGCATTTATTCTCCTTAATTTCATTGAGCTGTTTCTTTTTGTCTTCTTTAAACTCCTGAATCCTTTGATAAAGGTTATGGTTTTCTTTTCTTTTTTTTTCTAAATGTCTGTGTCCTAGAGTTCATCTGGGTAATTCTTATGGGCAAACATTTGTACACGACTAGTAGGAGTTGGAGAGATGACACTGGCTTAAATTTTCAGATTGTTGATGTTCTTGGGATGAGATCTGGCATGTGGATTTCTTTTGTTCTTATTTCGCTATGGACAGAGCAGGTTGGGGCAGAAAGGAGGAAGTGCAGGTGGGTTGGGTCTCTAGGTTGAAAATGGGTGAAGTCAGGTCGGGAGAGGGTTTCGGGCTGGCATACAGGGTTGTGTTTTCTTTTCCAAGCATGGAGGCTAGGGGGTAGATTTGGCTGTGTCGAAAGGTTGGATATGATCTGGGAAAGTCCTGTGGTTTGAGGGATAGGTAAGGAAGGTCCTAGCCCAAGCTCAGTGCTCGTTTGCAGTGTAGGCAGGGAAGGTCAGACTAGGCTGGCACAATGGTTGTGGGAACCAGGCTAGATTTGGCCAGCTGAAGAAAAAGAACAGATGGGAGTCAGGAAGTCACCTGGTTAGAATCTGGGAGAAGAATGTGGGAAGTCTGGGTACCAAGTCAGTTGTGCTCAGGAAGGTTCTGTGGGTGGTTACAGGTTGGGACAAGTCCTAGTTTAAGTCTAAAAGTTGGCTATGGCACAAACAGGGACATGGGATGTAGGACCTAGGCTAGTCCTTGGAGGAAATGCAAGGAGTCTGGTTACCAAGTAGGGTGGCTGGAAGCTATGCAGATGGGATATGTGGGTGGTTGCAGGTGGGGCAGGCTGTAGAGCAAGCCCTGGCTGCATCACACATGGAACCCTTTGGAAGCCAAGAGGTTAGCTTATGCAGGGTGGTCACACTGGGCTGGACACAGGTTGGGGAAAAGGTGCGAACTGGGAGCTGTGGGGTACTCACCAGGCTAACCACAGAGTGGAACATGGCATGTTTCAGTACTAAGTGGAGTGTAGAGCATTGCAGGAGGGTTCTGGCGGGAGCCTGGGCGCAGGGCAGGTGTGGTCAGCATGGTCAGTTTTTGAAAAAGTGACCAGACTTATAAAGGACTTCATTGAAGGTCATATTTAGAGCACATTTATTGACCCAACTTTTGCTGTTATCTGTATGATAGTTTTTTTTTTTGTTTTTGTTTTTTTGTTTTTCGAGACAGCATTTCTCTGTGGTTTTGGAGCCTGTCCTGGAACTAGCTCTTGCAGACCAGGCTGGTCTCGAACTCACAGAGATCTGCCTGCCTCTGCCTCCCAAGGGCTGGGATTAAAGGCATGCGCCACCACCGCCTGGCTTGTATGATAGAGTTTATAACCAGCCAAAATTAAATTTTTCTTGCTGTAATCAACCAGAAGAAGATAAAGGTAATTGTATTTTCTTGAATATTCATTCAAGTTTCAATTTATTTTTTCCTTTTCAAGTAAAGATCCTGTGTTTTGAAGTTCTGGTAGTAAGGGCTTGCTTCTTCCTGCTGGGGTCACTGAGGAAGTTATGCACTTAGTCAGCGGTCACTCATGGCCCATCAGTGGCTAAAATTCCAGTATGTTGAGTAGAGTTCATCTTCTGTCTTCTTGAATTGTATCTGGGGAACAAAAGAGTCTGAATAAAATACCTAGAATTGTATGTGGATGTAAACTGCATGTTAGAAGAGGGCACCAGATCCACTATATGTGGCTGTGAGCCACCACCTGGGTGCTGGGATTGACCTCAGGACCTCTGTAAGAGCAGCTGGTGCTCTTAACCTCTGAGGCATCTCTCCAGCCCCCATTTATTTATTTATTTTTAAATAAATTTATGTATTTATTTTATATCCCGGCTGCAGTTTCCTCTCTCTCTCCTCTCCTCCCAGTTCCTCCCCCCATCCACTCCTCCATTTCTATTCAGTAAAGGTCAGGTCTCCCATGGATATCAACAAAGCATGGCATAGCAAGTTGCAGTAAGAAGGCTGGGCAAGGCAACCCAGTATGAGGAATAGGGTCCCAAAAGCCAGTAAAAGGGTCAGAGACAGTGTCTGCTCCCACTGTTAGGGTCCCAGAGGAACACCAAGCTACAGAACCATAACACATGTGCAGAGGGCCTAGCTCAGTCCTATGCAGGCTCCCTGGTTGTTGGCTCAGTCTCTGCCCCTATAAGCCCTGTATTTTCTTATGATGTCCTTGACCCCTCTGGCTCCTACAATCCTTTCTCCCCCTTCTTCTGCAGGATTCCCCAAACTCTGCCTGGTGTTTGCTGTGGGTCTGCATCTGTTCCTATCAGTTGTTGGACAAAGCCTCTCTGATGACAGCTGGGCTGGGCACCAATCTGGTCACAGGAGACGCCAGTTCAGACTGCGTATCCGCTATTGCTAGGAGTCTAAGCTGGGGTCTTTCTTGTAGGTTCTTGGGAGATTCCCTTGCACCAGGTTTTTACCCGACCTCAAAATGTCCCCCCTTCCAGTAATCTTTTTCAGTACTCTTCAACTTGGTCATCGCTCATGTTCTCACCCCTGCCCACCCTCAATCCACTTACAAAATCTCTTCTATTTCCTCTTCCCAGGGAGATCTGGGCATCTCCCCATGAACCTAGATAAAGAAGCCAAAATATATTATGTGGGAGGTACTTCTGTCTATGTGTTGCTTTTATTGGTTAATAAAGACACTGGCTTGGCCTATAGCAAGGTAGAAGGAAGGTGGAGTCAGAGAGAAGTCATGGATCCTCTGCCTGAGATAGACAGAGGTAATGCTGGGAATATTACCCGGTAAGTCACTGTCACATGGCAATACACGTATTACTAGAGATGGATTAGTTTAGGATATGAATTAGCCAAAAATACCCTTAAACTATTGGCCAAACAGTATTGAAAATAATACAGTTTCTGTGTGATTATTTTGTGGCTGGGTGCTGGGACCAACGAGTAGCCCCCTCCCCCAAAGAGGTAAAAGTAAGAGCCAGTGGCTGGCTGTTTGCTTCTCTGACCTTCAGGCTGAACTCCAGTATCTGTCTCTGGGTATTTATTGATCGTGCTACACATCATGTTAATTGACATCATATATCAGATGGACTTAGCAGATATCCACAGAATATTCTACCCAAGCATTTTACTCAGCAACCTACAAAAGCATATTTATAACAGACCACCCCCTGGGGTACCAAACAAATTCTAACAAATCTAGAAAGGTTGAAAGCACACCTTGTACCCTGACCATTGTGCAGTAAAACCTAAAATCAGACAAACTCATGGAGCTTAAAGAGCTCATTAACAATGAATGGTTCCGAAGAAACCAAGAAACAAAATGACTGTAGCTAAATGAAAATACAACAGGACCTTGGGACACACTGCAAGCAGTCCTGTGGGGAAAATGTATAGTTCTGAGTAAAAAAAAAAATTCTGAACACACATAAATGAGTTAATGATGCAACTCAAGAATTTGGAAAAACAAGAACAAACCAAACCTAAAATCCCATATATATGGCAAGAAATAAAAGACATGATAAATAGTGAAGTTGAAACAAAGAAAACCATACAAAGAGCAAGTCTACGAGCTGGTTCCTGTGTAGATGATGCTGTAAGCTCCACAGATGCTGGCTCACCCAGATCAAAGGACTGACTCAGACGTGACAACAGACACAAAAGAGATTCAGGATGCTATAAGGGGACACATCATAACCTCTACTCCTGCCAGGTGTGGCTCGGGAGGCGGAAGCAGGTGGATCTCTGAATTCAAGGCCAGCCTGGTACACAAGAATTCCAGGACAGCCAGGGCTACACAACTCTGTCTCAAAAAACTAAAAACCAAAAAACCCGTACTTCCAAACCTCCATCTAGGAAGCTAGTATTACCCTAACACTAAAAAACCTAGACCAGGTAAAGACATAACAACAGAAAGAAAATTGTAGGCTAATATTCTTGATGAACATCAATTAAAAAATAGATAACATTTAAAAAGATTATCCACAATGACCAAATTGGCTTTATCCAGGAGATGCAGAGATAGTTCAACATATATACATCAATAAATGTAAATCACATTGGTCATCTCAGTAGATGCAGAAAAATTGTTTTTATAGTACTGAAAGTTCAGCTGCAGCAATAAGTCAGGATAAGAAAATTACAGGGATACAAGTAAGGAAGGTGGTCAAGCCATCCCCATAGCAGACGGTCCATTGGAAATGGTCCAGAGTCAATGTGCACAAATTCACAGCTTTCCATATACCACCAACAAAAACCTGAAGATAATACATACCCTCCAATTCACAACAGTCTGAAAGGAAATATCCAGGAATAAACTTAATCAAAGAGATAAAAGACCTCTACAATGAAAACTTGAAACTTTGGTAGAATTAACACTGTGAAAGTTACCATTCTACCAAGCGCTATTTATTGATTCAGTGCAATCCCAATCAAAGCCCCATCTCATTCTTTACGGTAACAGGAAAAAAAAACTATCCTGAAATTCATAGGGAACCACACAAGACCCTGGATAGCTAAAACAATCATGATCATAAGAACAATACTGGATGGATGACCATTCCAGATTTCAAGATATATTTTAGAGCCCTGGTGATAATACGGTACAGGCACAAAACCCGTGTAGACCAGTGCAACAAATCGTGAGTACATGGGTCTCCAGCCACTTGGTAGTTGACAGAGATGCCAAAAAGACACCGGAAACAAAAGTATCTTCAACAGATGGTGCTGGACAAACTGGACATCCACACACATAACGATAAAATTAGGCCCATATCTATCATCTCATACAAAAAAAAATTCCAAGTGGATCAAAGACCTAAGCATGAAACCTGAAACTGCTGAGAAAACACAGGCAGCGCCCGAAACGATTCAGGTGTGGAAAGCTCTTCCTGACCAGGGCTCTGTCTACACGATTCAGGTGTGGAAATCCCTTCCTGCCCAGGGATTAAGGCCCAAACCTGACAAGTGAGACTTGATAAAACTGAAAAGCTCTCATGGTGCCGGGAGGGGAGCCATCCCGGGCTGCTCAGCAGGGATGCCCACTACGATCTACAACAACCACTCCCAGGCCAGGTCATTCCCAAGGGGCAATATAGCTTGGAGCCTGTCTGGAACTCACTGTAGACCAGGCTGGCCTTGAACTTATAGAGCACCCGCCAGTGCCTCCTGAGTGCTGGGATTAAAGGCGTGTGCCACCACCGCCCGGCTAATAGTGGCACTCTTATTTTAGAGGTAGCCAGTAGCTGTCTAATTAGATTTAAGGTCCATTCAGCAGGAGGGAAATCAAAATCATGCCTGGTACGTGAAACCCAGCCAACTACCCAGGGTTAGTGAGGTCACGAATCTTAAAAGGAGAACCTATTACTGCTATTTTTAAACCAACACAATCCTTAAACACATTCTAAATACTTTCTACTCACAGATAAGTACAGCTTCTCATTCCTCACCAAAGAAACTTTTCTTAGCTGTAGACGGAGACTATCACAGAAAACCACAACTGCTCAGAATACAGTAAGCAGCAGATCATGGGATGCCCAGCCCCAAGAGACATACAATATCTGTTGTATACAACACAACTCCTGCACTAAGGTTAAGAGACATCTTGGAAGAGGGCATGAGAAGACTGTAAGAGCTGGAGAACCAGGAGGGAAATGAGAGAGAAGCTTTACCCATGACACCTCAACAACATGGCGGCCAGAACAAGAGACATGCCAACATGGAAGGGAAATACTGCATGGGGTCCCACCTCTAGACAAAGAACAAAGGAGAGAAAGAGAGACAGAGACAGAGAGGAAAAAAATGAATTAGTTTTCCTTACCTCCAATAGCCAAAGCAGAGGTAAGGAAGACTTTCTTATCTAAAGCTTATTTCTACGCTGCTTGGCTTTTATACTAAAGAGAATCTTGAATTAAGAATAGTTCCCAAGAATTTTGATTTTCATATTAAATGAGAAGGCAGAAAAAGGTGTAGTTAAGGGACATTCTGATGGTCAGCTTGCAGGAGGCAAAGACTATTTTATTTGTGTTTTAATAAATAAAGCTTGCCTGAAGATCAGAGTGCAGAGCTAAGCCACTAGAGGCCAGAGAGTTTTGGCACACACCTTTAATCCCAGGACTCAAGGCCCCCTGGGCTCCAGAAGAGCGAATCTGTCTAAAGAGAAACAGAGTTCACACTAATCCCAGCACCAGAGAGGAGATCGTGCAGTCTGGGTACAGTCTGAGGTCTGGAGGAGAGCACTGCAG